>NW_015386412.1:459973-487752 GCF_001527695.2 Protobothrops mucrosquamatus
CCCCCCCCCAGTACAATTTGCCCTGACATTCTGTGCCTGATGGTAAAGACCCCCCCCAACTCAGGTTCCCCTGTTTCACCTTTGCCGCCTCCTGGGTGAATCTTGGCCCAAATCCTCCATCCAGCCAGGGGAGGGGGAAGGTGACTCCCAGGGACTTTGCCAAAAAAGGCGAGCTCCGGAGTCCTGATGGCCCTGAAGAAAGAAAGCCGCTCTTGACCAGGCTCCACAAGAGCATCTCGGCTTCCCCACAGCCCCAGGATCAAATTCAGGCAACCTGCATTAATAATGGTTGCAGCATCCTGGGACCACCTGGCTGCCCTCTGCGACCTTCCCAGCCGCCTCTGACAAGGAAAGCCAAGGGGGGGAACCAGATCAGTCATAAAATTGGACGTAACTCATTTAATGACCACATCACTTAGCAACTGAAGAAAGATGAAAAGGTGAAAATAAGCCTTGTATTCTCCATGTTCCTTATTGCATCTTGGGTGGGGGGCCTCCAGATGTATTGATTGTCAGTGCAGAAGGAAAGACCCCCGTGGAAACCCCACCCTGCTGCTGATCTGGAGCAACCCTCCAGTTTTGGAAGTGGGGAAGGGAAGGCGGAGACCTCCCCCCCCCCCCCCGGCCTTCTGTGGAGCCCAGCCTGCCCAGCCTGGCCTGTTCACAATTCTTGCTTATTGTGTTTTGGTACGTTTTGACAGACAAAAGCAATAATTATTACTTTGGGACTGAATGAACTGCAGATCTTGTAGCTCGACAGAAAGGGCATTTTCGGCTGGGCCGGGGCTTACTGAATGGAGCAGAAATGAAAAGCAGCGGCAGGAAGGAGTGGGCGAGTGGGTGGGCAGGAAACCCACCAAATCAAATTGCCTGGCAATTTGTCTGTCTCAGCAAAACAGAGTTTCTTCTCCCTTCTTTCTAGATGGAAAAAAGCAGGAGATCAAAGCTTTCAGCCATATTGCTGGAAGCCAGAAATGTGTACAAATAGTGTGTTAAAATATGCCTGGAAGTGTGCTGGCTTATTGAAGGGGGGGAGAGAGGGGAGGGGCTAAAGATCTACAAGATGGCTCCTTCTGGACTACAAACTCCATGGGGCTATTCTGCCCAGGTGTCTTAGATCTGGCAGTTGCACCAAGCTAGGTGGCCCCAGGCAGCAACCCACTTACCCCAGCTGGGCCATGGGAAATAATCACGGTCAGCCTGAGGGTCTCTCGCACTCAATCTGGCCCCTTGGGAAAGAGAGAGAGGAGAGACGGCCAAGAGCATGTCAAAAGTGCTTCCAAGATCTTTGGTTACAGCCTGGAGCCAAGCCACTGGGATCAGAACAAGCCACAACGATGTCACAATATCCACCATGCCGCTTCTCCCTCTAATTAATGGCCAATGTTCTTTGGTGTGAATCTTCAGATGCAAAAGCGCTAGAGACGCTTTGCCTTCTTGTTGTGGAATATTTACAGAAGGCCCCGAATGTTCATTCTGTGGACCCTCTGTGGCCAGAGCCATTTATATTCCAGGTTTCTAGGCTGATTTGGTCTTAAGGCACCTTGCAAATGTGTAGGTAGGTTAAAAAGGACTGGAGCATTCAAAAGCCATTAAGCAGAGGCCCCTAGTAAGAGGAGGGGGCTTCCTGCTCTAAAACGGGTCTCTCTCTTTTTTGCATGTATCGGATCTTGCTTCATTCATCGATTTATTTTCCCTTCTCGGAAAAGGAACTGAAGCACCGAGACAGGAAGCAAAGGCCAAGTGTGAAACTAATTGTGAGAAACTCTTAACACCTTTTCGTCTACTTGGCCAATGCCTCTCCACTTTTCTTCCTTTTGTGTTTGTATTGTGTATTGAGCGTGCACAGGTGCATAGATGGGGGGGTGTCAGCTTGTAGAGCGTCTCTTAATAAAAGAGAGGTTGCAACAGGGCGGCCCAATTGCCACAAGAAAGGCCAAGGGGGGGAGGGGCAGATTCACTCCACAACTTAATGACTGTGGCAAAAGGTTGTAAAATCAGACATGGTCAGGTGATGACCCATTTAACAATCATGTCTGATTTTACAACCTTTTGCCACAGTCATTAAGTTGTGGAGTGAATCTGCCCCTCCCCCCCTTGGCCTTTCTTGTGGCAATTGGGCGGCCCTGTTGCAACCTCCGTATATCCATCCTGGTTGCCAAGCGCCCAAATCACGATCAGGTCACTGCAGGGACCCTGCGACCGTTGCAAGAGCGAGGACTGCTCTTAAGTTACTGATCAGCACTGTTGTAATTTGGGACGGTCACAGACATAATGGTCCTAAGGTGAGGATCACCTGTATTGTGTTATGCAGAATATTCCAAACACAGGCCCAAACACACCTTGCAGAACTTCTACTAGGAAGGGGACACCAACCCTGTGAGGTAGGCCAGGTCATGAGGCAGATTCCAGGAATGCTGCTTGATTGTTGTAGCATATAATAACCCAACTGTGAAAGGCTGCCAGAATTTCCCTTTTTATGGGGGTGGGAGCTTCTTTCTCACACTTCCTGCTTTTCCAGGACTGATGGTGAGCCTTGCTCCCTGCATGCCTTCCTCGAGGTTATCTCCAGATTCCCCTGGAAAAGCTCCAGAAATGCTTCCTTCTGTTGGTGTGTCTTTTCTTCCTCTGCTCCTCACCAGATCAGCTCCATCATTCCTCACAAAGGGGGGACGGAGCTGATCTGCAGAAAGCGGCCTTCACCCTGGGCTCATTCTTCAGAGATGACTCTGAATCAAAACTCATCAATATCTGTCAGGAAAAGACAGACACAACAGGAAGGATTTTGTCTTCTGCCCAATCTTGGCCAGGGGATGGGGAAAGAGAAAGAGAAAGGAAAAGGAAACCCAAGACCAGATGGCAGAGCATCGTGGCCCTTTATGTAACTCCGTGGCACTCAAAGCTAAACCCATAATTAAAACCACATTTCAAGGCAAACCCAGAAGCCAGGAAAGAACGAGACTCTGCAAACAACCACACAGATCCAGAGAGAGTTTCTGCATTGCTAAGGAATTGTTTTGGCTTCTTTTACTCAGCACCGTGCCCGGATAAAATGTGACTTGCCTCTATTCTTTAAATGTTCCCTTGTCTCCCCCCCCCTATTTTTTTTTCTTAACGTCTTCTTCAAAATTTATTCTCACCAGGAAGAGTGTAACTTAGCCCTCCTGGGCAGACTGTGGCATTTTGTGGCTAATGGAAGTACCATCTGATACCAAAACAGCTCCTCTCTGCTCAGGGAGAGAAACTGGTTCTCGGATTTAAGAACCTCAGTTCAGTTTCTTGGATATTCAGAATCCTGGAAAGCTGAACTTAAGGGCTGATCTTAATGCATCTTGGGCTGCTCTTCTGAATCACCCCAGCAGCATCGTTCAGAGGTATTGATTTATTTCCATTTATGTGAAGTTCTGCAGCTCGCGAAAAAACAACACAAAAGATGGTTTTGTCAGCACAGTGATACGGACGCCTTTCCATCCAGTCAGGCAAAATAATCTATTTCTTATGTGTTCCTGTTTTATGAAATACTCTTTTGATTGCTATTGACATTTCTGTCAACCACACTACATGTCAATAATGGATTTACTGCTTACATTCAGAGCCCGCATTTACTGAATGGCATTCATCAAAGTTGACATGGTTTGACCAGCTGCAGATGCTTTACTCCTGGGGAAGGAAGCTTCTGCTCTTACAGGGTTCCCTAGAAGAATATTCAAGGGGGTTGAGGCCCCCTCCTAATGGGTGAAAAGAAGATGAAACCTCTACACCAGGGTTTCTCAACCTTCACCACTTGAAGATGAGTAGACTTTAACTTCCAAATTCATCTTCTCAGCCACCATTAAGTCCTCTATTGCTTTAGTTTCCTAATTAGAACCACGATGGGTAGAATCATGAAATTTATTGGAACTATGATTGGAGTTATCTACAAGGATCTCAGTTTAGGGGAATGTTCTTTAAGTCCTGTGGACACCCAGATATTCTTAATTGCACCTTTGTATTGTAATGTTGTAGCTGGAAACATGTTAGCTTCCACCTTCCACTACTAGCCAGAAGTTTTCAACAATGTGTGTCATGCCAAGACTTCATTCTCGATGGTTTCAGCTCAGTTTCAAATCACTGTTGAGGAGGCTACTCAAAGCTTGTCAGTTGTCAAACTTGAGTGAAAGATTATGACATGTTTCCTACCATGAAATATGAGGGTCAGGTTTAAAAGCAGGATACAGCAAAGAGGTTTTCCACAGGGATCCAGCCAAAGAATTAGAACATTCTGTACCCAGAGCGGAGTGACACCATTTAGCAAGGAACACGTAGGACTTGGGAAATCTGTGGTCTTGGTGGCTTCTGGCTTTCAGAGGAAGTGTGAGAAGCAAAATCTCCGTTCACAAAAGTGAAGGCCCAGTCAGCTGCTTGATCGTGGAATTGGTCAATAGACCAAGAGCCAACAATCATGAAGATTAGACCAGAAAATAGATAGATAGATAGATAGATAGATAGATAGATAGATAGATAGATAGAGAGAGAGAGAGAGAGAGAGAGAGAGACAGACAGACAGACAGACAGACAGACAGACAGACAGACAGACAGACAGACAGGATCATGCATGGATGGATGGATGGATGGATGGATAGAGATAGATAGATAGATAGATAGATAGATAGATAGATAGATAGATAGATAGATAGATAGATAGATAGATAGATGATGGGTATATGGATAGATAGATCATAGATAGATAGATAGATAGATAGATAGATAGATAGATAGATAGATAGATAGATAGATAGATCATGGATAAAGATAGACATGATAGATAGATAGATAGATAGATAGATAGATAGATAGATAGATAGATAGATAGATAGATAGATAGATAGATAGATAGATAGATGATAGACCAACAGGTAGGTAGGTAGGTAGGTAGGTAGGTAGCTAGATAGATGGATGGATGGATGGATGGATGGATTTCCATTTACTTAGCACTTCAACCCTGACTGAGCCCAGTCCTGCTCCCTGTGGCCAATGACCACCACAGGCCACAAGGCAGCAAAGGCTCTGTGATATAGATCTCTTGACCTTTTAGTGGATGTTTAAATGTTCCTTTTAACCATAAACATTTGGAAAAGGCTAGATTGTTGTTGTGAAGTTCTTCATTGATTTCATAGGAAGCTGGGATGTGATCTGCTCCCCCCCCCCCGCTTCTCTTTTATCCTATTCCTACTACCTTTTTACACATTCTCTTTTGAAAGCCCAATCGTTATTTCAAAGCACGCATTTATTCATGCAAATTAACGTGTGGAGTTTCATGTCCGTCTGGACCCCAGTTTGGTTTCTTGGAGAGGAAGAGTGGCCAATCAATAAAACTTAAAATAAAAGAGGCAGCTTGACCTTTTTCCCGCTGCTGAGCTGGGCCTGGGAACCTGTTATGTAAGTGAAGAAGAGACTGGGTGAAGCTGCCTGGAAGGATGTGTGCCTCCAGAGTGACTTCAAATTAAGTGGGTGGGGCTGTGCAATTAAGACTGATGTGCATTACAGCCATAAATATGCCTGCTGCACATCAGGACAGATGCTCGGGGAAGCCAAAGGCTAAACATGACATTGAAACTGAGTGACATATTTGCAAGTCGTAGACAAACAAAGGCCTAGGAATATCGTGGGATGGTAGGAGCCCCAGTTCAGGTCCCCTCAGCCAACCGAATAGTTCCTCTGCCCTCCAAAAGGAAAAACAGTCTTTACGAGTCTTTGGCAAATCTCCCTTGATAGGAGCAGGGATTTAATTCTTAGTTTAAAATGACTGAGCCGGAAGACGAGCTCATACTGAATGCAGTCATCTTGAGCTCTGTGGTGTTTTGAGGAGCAACCAAGGGCCAGGATTAGAGTCTTCCTATCATCCTAACCAGAGTGAGCAAAAAACTATGCGGTGTTAGCTCAAACGAAGCAAAACCCCGTCTCATTTCAGCAGCCACCTCGCCAAAGAAGGGAGAGGAAGCCACTGAGGAGGACTTATCTTTCATTTGGCTCAAATGCCTCTCTTGCTAAAGTCAGCAGCCCTTAGATCAGGGATCTCCAACCTTGGCAACTTTAAGACTTGTGGACTTCAACTCCCAGAATTCCCCAGCCAGCCATCTCCCCAAAGATGGGAGAATTCTGGGAGTTGAAGTCCACAAGTCTTAAAGTTGCCAAGGTTGGAGCCCCCTGCTTTAGATGGAGCTCGTGTGGCCTGCCAAGGGTCCTTTAAATGAGCAAAAGCATGTCCTGGAGAAGAGAAAAGAGGCAGAAAAATGGCAACCGGGGACAAGCAAAATCCCCAGGAAATCACCTGCATCGTCTGTGTCAACGGGGCCCTCTTCTTCAGAGACAAGAAACCATGCAAAAAAATAACTTGTTGACGGTTAACCTGTCTGGTGCCCTTGTGCACCCTCCGTTCTTGTGAGCAACGCCTTCCGAGACATCTCATCAGATCAGAAACCCACATCCTTCGGGCTTTTTTGCAGAGGCTGAGACAGGAGATGCCAGGCGATCCGTGCCAATTGGAGGCCCCAAAATGCCCAGCCAAATGCAAAAAGAGAAGGGCTGGTCCTTGCCAGCACAAGGTTAGAGGGCAAGGTGATGTTTCTGACCCATTCTCCCCAGCAGAATCCCCAGAAAAGGGCAGAATATAGTGGCTGTCTTCAGGGAAGAGGAACTAAAGGCAGAAACAACATCTTGTGTTTTACACACACACACACACACACACACACACACACACAGAGAGAGAGAGAGAGAGAGAGAGACAGAGAGACAGACAGACAGACAGACAGACAGAGACACTCGATGTGTAGTTCCCTTTTGGCAATCAAAGAGAGACCTTTCCTGCCAAGCAACAAATGTAAAGAATTATATATGCATTTTTTTTTTTAAAAAGTCACTATTTCTTCGCCAATTCCAGACAAATTCAACTTTAGTCAATTTTATACTTAATTGAAAAGCCAGCTCCAGCAGCTCTCCTGCCAGGCGCAAGATGGTGGGTGGTTAGACCAGTGAAGAAGGAGAAAAGAATTTTCTCCAGGGTGCACCCAAATCCCAGCAGACATGTCCATCAAGAGGCAGATTTCTCCTTCTCCTTATCTTTCAGGTGGGCTCTAAAAGCAGGTGCTTTTCCCAAAAACAGGCTGCTGTCCATTCATATTAAACTCCATGATAGAATAACTAAGGCAAATTGCTTCTTTTTATAAATTACTTGTTGGGTTAAGATGCTTGTAGAGCTGTTTCTTGGCATCTTAGAAAGCCCTCTGAGAAAATGTTTGCATTGGTGTCAGGATCTTCCAGACCAAATTCATGAAGACGTGTGACGGCCATCTCCAAGTTTAGCCCATCAGTTCTTAGCTGATGCCAGAACTTCTCCACGGGCGAAGAAACACACTTCGACCCTTGTTCCAGGTACCCGGCTGAGTCCCGACAGCACCAGGTTCTCATTCTGTGGCCTCAGATGGTGAGACAGAGAAATATGCTGTGGCTACTTAAATTTCCTCTTTAAACAAAAGGGAAAAAACCCAAACTCAAAATTCCAGTCTTATGTGTGGCTACGTTTCATGCAGCGAGCATGAGTAAGTTTGTGCATGTTTACCAAATGCGTATTGCCAAGTTTACATAAGCTAATGCAGCTATTTTGGGGAAGGCCTCGCGAGAGGAGGGTGTGTCCAGCCCTGGAATCCAATCCTGACATCGTGGGTTTCCTTCTGGAGCTGATTTTCCACAGTGTCTTATTTCACTCGTAGAACTGTCTGTCTGGGGCTTCCTGGTGCGGTAACTGATGGGAGGTTTGTGTCTCCCTCTTAATGCCAGTTCCTGAAAGGCTTCTCTCCCCCCCCCCGCCCTTTCCCCCTCCTAGTAGCTGGCTTTTGAAAGCCGGCAAATGTTCCTGAATCCTGGCCCAGACTACAAGAGACTAGGAGTTCTTCCAGACAATTCTCGGGGTTTGCAGAAATGAAAATTTAGAGGGACAGTTTGGGAGCATCTCAGAGAAAACCTGAGCAACTTTTTAAGGTGAGAGTTCAAAGAGGATCTGTAAGGAAAAAGCCGCCCAGAGTCCCATTACAGGAAAGAGGGATAAATTTAATAAATAAAAAAATAAAAAAAATGGGGATAGGTTTCATAAGAGAGCAGCCCAATGCGGCCTCCCCTCCATCTGATGCTCCCCGGGGTGTGGATTACAATTTCCATCACTCTCTGCTTATGATTTATGGAAGAGGCTGTTCCCCAGGGAGGTGTGGATTGGGTCCTTCGGTTAGCCTACGGTTCAGCAGATGGTGCCAAGTCAGATTCACCTGAAGTGTGTGGTGGGAAACAGGTTTTGCTTCTTTTCCTTTTATAAAAGTATTTTGGGATTTTGGTCAATCTGGAAGTCTTGGCAAGCTCCTTCCCATTCCACTCTGGATTCCCCTGGTTTGCACAGCGATGTCCTTACTGAATTGGAATCTAATCTGAGTCTGAGTTTGGACCACTGAGTTGAGAACCAATAACGTCTTACGGAGTTCAGCTTGGGGATCTGTCTATGGGAGAGCAATTTGATCGCCTGTCGCTCTCCTTGCATTTGGGGTTAGGAGAGAAGCAGAATACAATTCAGCACCTCTGGGTCCAAATCCCTTTCCATGGGTGACAATCACCTGAACTCAAATGTTATAGATAAAGAAACAGTCAATGTTGTAGATAAAAAATAATTCTAAGTTTTGTGTGCGTGCGTATTCTAAGGCCCTGGACTAAGTCATCCTTGCTATTGCTTTGCATTCTCTGTTCTGGTTTTGCTAGTTTACATAAGGTGTGTGAGAGGCACAAAGGAAGGCCCATCCTAAACCACTGGAAAGCATGTTCAGCAACTCTCCAGTGCCCACACACTTTCCTGTGTTCCTATGGACTAGCGCCTGATGGAAGGTCTATTAAAATGACCTTTGGTCTTGCAGCCGATCAGCCACCTCTTTTCATCCTTTCCCCTAAACGAATCCCAGCTGAAGTTTCAGAAGACAAGAACAGAAAGTGTTTAAATCTTCCACCCTTCCTGCCCGTGTTCACCTTGGAGGACGCCACTCAAAGAGTTTGGTGAAAACCTTGCGAAAATAGTGCAAAATACTCCCTGAAACAAGGGCAGTGTGTGGTATGATTGTTCAGAAATGTGCCATAGATATGCACACAGTTTGAAACAGTTCTCGATGGCCAGAGAGGAGAACAGGAGAAAGCAACAGAAAGAGATTGGAGGAAGATAAAAAGAGCAGGTGTTTACGTTCCTGACCCTCTTGGAAACGTGATGTAGGACTTAGAATAACAGACTTAGAAAGTACCTTGGAGGTCTTTTAGTCCAACCCTCTGCTTAAGCAGGAGACCCTGTGACAGGAGTGTCCAATCTTGAGAACTTTAAGACTTGTGGACTGCAACCCCCAGAACTCCCCAGCCAGCCATGCTGGCTGGGGAATTCTGGGAGTTGAAGTCCACAAGTCTTAAAGTTGCCAAGTTTGGACACCCCTGCCCTATATCATTCCAGACAAATGGCTATCCAATATCTTCTTGAAAACCTCCAGTGATGGAACACCCACAACTTCTGGAGACAAGCTGATTAATTGTTCTCACTGTTAGGAAATTTCTCCGTAATTTTAGATTGGATTTACATCTGTAGGAGATCAAGTATGAATCTGGAGGATGTCTGGTCTACGTATCAGCTTCGAATAAACTTTGGTTTGGAAACATCAGTCCAGCCAAAGCAGTATCATATGCTACCCAAGGCAGTCCAGGACTTCTACAAAGTAATAAAAATCACTAGTTGCCCCATATAAATTGATGGATCGCCTCTCAAAAGACTGGAGAACAATGAGGTCACCCCAGCTAAGAGATGAAAAGGCTCCAAGACTTTCTCATGTGGGTGGTTTCTGAGCGTCACAACTAATTGTGAGAGATGAGGATCTGCCCTGGAGGACATTCTTGGTGCGGAGTGGAATGGAGACATGGAGACATCTGCCAATGGTGGAAAACAACCACTCTGACATCAGTCTGGGCTGTTGTGAGGTTTGCTAACAACCATCTCCTAGACTGGCATACGGGATAATTGAGTGCAAGTCCAGCTGAGATCTGGAGAAGGAACCAAAGCTGGAACAAAGGGCAACTGAGGTTGGCAGACCAACTCTTCAAGGAAAGATGCAATAGCTGGTGGCTTTGCCATTTAGAAGATGGGAAGAAGGTCCAAGAAAGGGTAGCCAAGAACCAGTTCCCAAGAGGGGCATGCCTTGTCTCAGGGGACTGAAGACAGCAAGGATTGGGGGGCCCTCCCCCATAGGATCTTGAAGCTCAGCGCTGCCTCTTCTGAGATGGATCTGGACCTTCCTGAGAACCACTCCCATCCTTTCAGAAGCCGCGTCCAGAAGCCGCTGGTGCTGCTCTTCTCTTCGGCTTGAACAGGTCCATTCAGGGCACCTCAGTCTGAAAGTGACAAATCTACTCCTGGGCTTTGTGTAACAATAAACCTCCAGTGACACCCCAAGGGCTGGGATTTTTATGGACCATTAAACTTGTCAATTGGTAGACGGCTATCATTAACTATGGTTTCTGCAGCCGGGAGAGGAAAGCAGACGTTCACACAGGGCAACTTCCTCCAGAGTTGGGGGTGAAAGCTTCAAAGGACAATCAGGGTTTCCCTTGACACCTTTGATTTTTTTTTAGATGTATGTTGACAATATGATGTGTGAAATAGATACATATGTGTTCGCATGTACCATGCACATTATCTTAAGTCACCTGCTAGGGTTGCAAGGATTCCTGAGTCTCAAACAACACGCTGCTCTGGCATAAAGGGAGGGGACGACAGAGCCAACTCTTAAAAGGGTCGGAAAGGCCCCCAAATAGAAGAAAAACTAATTGGGGCCTTGTTTCAATCCACACAGTTCACTCTTCCCTCCTGGAGTTCTCCCTGTAAAACTGAAGGATGGCTTGAGATCGGTTGATCAAATGGAGATTTCCAACACTGGCTATAATCTCAGCTCCTGGATAAGCTGTTCTGAATGGCTAATCCATTCATTAATTAACTCTGTTCCACAGTGAGTTGAAGATCTCCTGATGAGGCCCTAAGAAAAGACTGCTATTGTCAGTACATCCATCACCACCCTAAATTGCCATTTCCAATTTCAAGAGTCTTTTGCAAAGAGTCCAAACTAGGTTTCGAATGCAGCAAGACTGGAAGTTGTTAAGATTTGGGACAGGAAATCTATCTCCTTGTTCTGGGGAAAGTTTCTTCTGACAGATCTAGTTTAATAAGGAAAGCATTAAGAGATAAAGAAATAACTTTTCCCAAGAGCTGCCAAAAGGAAAGAGACAGTGGTAACCAGAATCAAGGAACTCCATCTTGAAGGCATCTCAACGCTTTCTCATCCGCTGACGGGCGGCCTCTTTTGTCAGTGAGAAGATGCCCTCACAGATTAAGGACGAAGTCCTAGTTGCACGTTGCAGCTTCCCACAGCCAGTTCTCTCCATTCAGAGACAGAACCAATTTCATTCCTTCAAGCTCCCCAAAAGAGAACTGTGGTCCTCAACAAGCCATGCATAACCCAAGAAAGTCTTCACGCTAGGAGATTGTCTGCTCTGCTTAGGGATGGGAGGAACCCTGCCCATCACATACCGTCCCAGACCAAAGGTAGTCCATTTTCAGGGATGGAGCATCCATGACTCCAGGAAGTAAGCTGTCAAACCCAATATTTCTCAACCTCAGCAACTTGAAATTGCAACTTCAACTCCCAGAATTCCCCAACCAGCCATGGGGAAGAATTCTGGACTTGAACTCCCAGAAAGAAGTCTGGGAGTTGAAGTGCACCCATCTTCAAGTTGGCACGGTTGAGAAACACCGGCCCAACTTCTCTGCCACGCTTTGATCAGCAAGGCCTGGTTGCCATTAAAGCCAGAAAGGAGAACCTTCCTTGTCAGTCGGAGAAAATATCAACCTGACTGATGGCCGACTACGTGCGGAAAACAAATGGCCACGTTTCTCCGTTAATGGCTGCTTGAGGAATTTGAAGGGTTCCAAGCAGCTGGTGGGGAACAGGTGTTCCTGCCCTCCCACCGAGGGGGAGAAATATCAATCGTAATCTAGCAGTTTGTTAAAAAAAGAAAGTAAGTTTAAACCGAGCAAAAAGGGCGGTGTGGAGAAATAGAGCTGAGGAGGAGTTGCCTGCAAGAGTGTTTTAGCAGGGCAAAGAGTGCTTCAAGGACAAAGCAGAAACTTGCTGCTATTTGAGGCAACTTCATTATAAAATCATTTTTAATAAGCCATCGGAGCCAAGAGAGGGAGAGCTCTTGCAGGGAATGCCCCCGAGGGACCCCCGGGCTGCCCGGTTAGGCTATTAGGCAGAAACACACCAGGGACCACACAGCGCTTCCTCTGGCCTCGGGGGACAGGATTCAGCCTCCGCCTTCTCTCGGGGGGGGCTTCAGTGCCAACAGCACCCACCCTTAACTATTATTCGGGAAAGTTCACCGTTTGGGAGGAAAGTGTGTATGTGTGTGTGTGTGTGTGTGTGTGGTGTGTTTTAAAAAAACCCCTGCCTTGACTTCACACTTGGACAGCAAAGTAGGAGCTCGGAGTTGCCATCTGCCTAGGAAGGGAATGTTGGTTTTCTTTGGGAAATTTCTGTCTCCTGGACTTCCATGAAGCTCAACAAAGAGCTTGCACACACACACACAAACACACACACAGGAAAATGTCCTCAATGACCAGCCTGATTTGTTCATCGGCCATAAAGAGAAGAATCCACTTAAGAGGCCAGTCTTTGATGGATGCCCAAAGGACAGTGAAGAATAGGTCGGCCCTTCTTTCAGAGATGGTTCCGGGCATCTCACAAAGGCAAAACTCTTCACAACAGACTTGGGCTGGACATCACAATTGCACCCCAAATACCTGCATGGCTCCTGCAGGTGTGTGGTTTCCCTCAGTTGGTGTGTCCTTCACAGGGCCCCTTCTCAAGACGACCCCTCAAGAGAATCGAGGTCCTCTTGAGAAGGGGTCCTTTGAAGGACAGACACACCAACTGAGGGAAACCACACACTTGCAAGAGCCATGCAGGTCTTTTATGCAGAGACCGAGGGGCGTCCATAGGAAGCAAGGAAAGAAGCCCCCATTTTGGTAACCCTGTGAAGATAGGATGCCAGGGACTCAAAAGAAAATCTGTTTTGGATTCAGTTTAACTTTATTCGCAATCTCAGAAACTTGAACTCGCTATCACATTTCCAAGCTCCTCTATGGAATCACGAGGACTAGAACCTTATTTAATGATGTTCATGCTTCCTGCAGTGAACAGTAAGCATCACCTGGTTTCTAAGCAAACTCACCTTAAGAATAAAGCAAGCCACTGAAAAAACCTTCAAGATGAAGATACGGCAGATACGAACAATAGAATATGATTCCAGAAGCCAAGTTTTTCTTTTTTTTAAAGAAAACCAGCTTTCCCTCCTCTGGGAAAGCATTTATGCAACCTGGCTCAGTTTCTAACCAGCTCTTTAGACACCTTAAATCTCCTGGCCTTTGCATTCCACCCTCATCAGCCCCCATCAGTCAAGACAAAATTCTGTTTAAGAGAGAATATTTCAATAAGAAGACTACTTCACCAAGGCCTGCATCTACCTGGAGGTCATGCTTGTGGTCCCCTCTGAAGCACCATCGATTCCCTGTTCAGCCTCCCATCCATCTCTTGATTTCAGGGGGACTCAACCCAAGGCAGCCAACCTCGTTAGCACAGGCGGTGCCCCCCCCCCCCCACATCCAAGTCAATATGATCAGAAGGAGAGGCTTACTTACATGTATGCGTCTTCTTCGTTAGGGAAATGCCTAGGAGGGAGAGAAAAGGAGCTTCGTTAGCAAAACAAGGAGATATTCTCATTGGCCTGAAAGGTAATCGCAGCCAAGGACAAACTGAGGGGCACCTTTAAAAGTAACAGAAGCAAAACAGACCCCAACCATAACAGACCCCGGAAATAGGATCTCAGCAGACCAGTGGGGAAGACCTTGCCAGATTCCAGAGGTTTGGGGCAGCTGGCTTCTTATGGGATGTCCTTTGACTTCTCCTATCTGCAGCTCTGGCATCTCCCAACCACACCAGCCTTGTTGAATCCTGCTCAGTTTTTCCAAACCAGCCCAGGCTGAGTCTGCAGGAATTTCTGAATATTAACTGGAGGTGCCAAAGAATAAACTGGACCATTTTTACCACCTGATTTCTGGCCCCTCCGTGCCCTGGGAAGGACTCCAATTAAAAATGGGGGGGGGGGGGTTGTCAGAAGATGCATCTGATGCAATATAAGCCCCAAGTTCCCCCCTTCTCATTTTTTTTAACATGTCAACAAACAACTGGAAAGATTTGATTGCTTCAATAGAGAGAATCCTAATTGTGCTATGAATTACAAATCTTTCTTTTTTTCCCTTTGGAAAATCAGCCTCCCCACGCACATCCATTTGGCCTCACTAACGTAAAGAGGTCTCATTCAGAAGGAAGGAAGGAATGGATTCAGAGCGAAAGGGAAATTACAATTCAGTCACTGCAAGTCACAGCCCAGGCTCATTAAAAGCAAATCACCCGAGTGAAACAGACCCAGTCTGATGACTTGGCTGGGCAGGGAATAGAGGCAGCACCACGTACTGAAAACAACGTAAGTTCAGGGGTTTTCATATTTGCCTTAAGTCATATGGATGCATTTAAGTCAAAGAGAAAGGGGGTGTGTAGAAGTATAGAGCAACACAAATAATACAAATTTATTTTATAATAATACAGCTGTATTAACATAAATAATAATACAGCTGTAATATGTGTGTAAATAAGAAAGAGGCTTCCTTCAATGTTAGAAAGCAACTCTTTTAATTTTGAAAAACCAATTATAATGTCCACTTTTAAAAAGCAAGTTTGGAAACTCGGTGCATGAGCTTTTGAAAGAGAATCGTAGCCAATACGAATTAATTTTCCATTCAGGAGAACGGACAATGGGCCAAATTCCCAGATTTTTTACATTAAGTCCTTTAAATCCATCCATTAATCATCTGTAGATTTCTCCTTGTGGTTTCCTTGTTGGGCAGAATACTAACAAACCACCAGCATTGATGCAGGAAACACTACCGGGTGGGTAGTCCTCCAGAGCCCACTCCCAGGACCCTCATCTGAGACATTATTTCATGCTACCCGGTCTTCCCAAAAAGTTTTAATGGGTGACTCCACGAGTCAAACAGAGCAAGGCAGGCATTTCAGCTGATGGACAAATCCTGCAACGTCTCCCAACCACCAGCCTTATGTCTTATCAGTTTTTAAACCCCGATTTGTTTTCTATGTATATTTCCTCTGAAGTTAGCCCTATTTTGCTCAGGTGGTCCTTGTCCAAATGGTCAAGAACCTTCATCTTTGCTTAATATTCTTATCAGCATATGGAGAAACCCAAGCAAAACTCTAAAGCCATGTTTCTCAACCTTGGCAACTTTAAGATGGATGGACTTCAACTCCCAGAATTCCCCACCCATCCTTCCTTCCTTCCTTCCTTCCTTCCTTCTCCTTCTTCTTCCCATGACTTGACCTTCTCCCTCTCTCCTCCTTCTCCTACTCCTACTCCTCCTTCTCCTCATATGTCTTCTCCTTCTCCTCTCCCCTCTCTTCTGCAAAAGTCAAAAGCTCCAACATGAAAGGAGCCCAGCGCTTCCCATTCTCCCTCCTCAGCCTGCAAGGAAAAGGGCTGGGGGAAGGCTGGCTGGATTGCGCCCGGGGGCCTCCAGAGCTCCTGTAAATGGATAATTAGCCACTCTGAACCAAAGTAGAAATAAAGGAAAAATGGATAAATTTAAATTATACTCCGCCTTTACAACTTGGCAGTTTAAGCTCACAATGATGTGTAATTACAAATTAAAGCTGTATGATCATGCTATAATTATATGCCATTATTCAAATACTCTCACCGTGTTTGGGAAAGTCCTTTAATAAAAGAAAAGGGGAGAAGGCATGGAGGGGGTTCACACGGCAGAACCAGGGATCTTCAGACACCTTAACTTTTGCACAAAGGCTCATACCCTGTCATAACATTGGTTAGACTTGAAAAAGTGCCAGCTGGTTCCTTCTGATGCTGTACATTTGCAATCCTTCCCAGCTTTTTTCCTTAAAAAAACAACAACCCAGGAGCTGTTTCTTTGCACAATTCCTATTTTTGCCTGCCGTGTGGCAGTTAAGTTTGCCTCTGATTCTGCAGACGGTGTCAGAAAGCCCTTTCAACTGCAGCACTCAAGGCATTAGAGATTACCTCCCTTTTAAATTTTTCAGAAGCCCCTGAAGTTTTCACTTCTCGTTCATTCTCCCAGGGAAGAGCTTATGGCTTGGGTCAGATGTGAATCAACCGAAAGGAAGGTGAAGCAGAGATGGGGAAGGGAAAAAGGGATGCACGCTTGCGTGAACACACACACACACACACACACACACACACACACTCGCACTCGCACACACCCTTCATATATGCAAAAAATGGATTTGAATTTCTGCAAACTGCTCTTTCCCTGAAAAATCTTCTGGAGGAGAATTCCCTGAAGAGCGTTGCTTTAAAAAAAATAGAGCACTTATTCAAGAGAAAAAAATATGTTAAAAAAGGAGGAAAAAAAAAACCAAGGGGAAAACTAATTCAAACTCAACAAAACAGAATGAATGACTGTTTGTTACGGAACTTAAACGAGATTGAACTGACAAGTGTTTGACAGGCCTGGAATATGTTTCCATACTATTTTTTAAAAAAAAATAACGGGGAGATCACAAAATCATTGCTTCCTGAGTTAAAAAAAGCTAATGAAAGATCATTCCCAGGTTTTAATACCAACAATTATTGTTAGATTCCTTCTCCTGAACAGAGCAGTTTCTGGATGGCAAGACCCATAATTCCCACCTGTTCTATCCTTTGGGGGGGAGTTTTGGAGATTAAAGTCCCATAGATGTTAATGGGAAGTAGGTTGGCCAAGCTGTTTCACTCTAGTGCAGGGATATCCAACCTTGGCCACTTTAAGACTTGTGGACTTCAAATCCCATGGCTGGCTGGGGAATTCTGGGAGTTGAAGATCACAAGTCTTAAAGTCACCGAGGTTGGACACCCCTGCTCTAGTGGGTC
This sequence comes from Protobothrops mucrosquamatus, assembly GCF_001527695.2. Lineage (NCBI taxonomy): Eukaryota > Metazoa > Chordata > Lepidosauria > Squamata > Viperidae > Protobothrops > Protobothrops mucrosquamatus. The sequence goes on from NW_015386412.1 coordinate 477,086, forward strand.
TCACCCAGCAGAGAAGGAGAAAGTCTCTGCATATTATGATCAAAATAATCAAGAGGTTGACTGCAACCATGCAACTGGAGCTCCATGACAGCTACCATCTTGATTTTGTTGACTGTAGCCTGGGGAGACCCCTGAAAAGAGTGTCTTGCAGCCACCTGTGACCGTCTCCACCTGGAGACACCAGAAATTGGGGGGGGGCAGAGTGCCAGTCCTTTTTCCTAAGGTTGCTCTTGACGTGGGAGAGCGCGGCTGAGTTCCCAGGCCAGCAAAGTCTTCTCTCTTCTATGCGCCATCCGTTCTGGCAAAGCCCAGAGGATTTAAATCAATATTTCTTGGGCCAATGGACCATGAGATGCAGTGCTGGCCAACTCTCTCTTAAGAATCCGGGAGGCGGCCGCTCTAATTAACTGAGCCGAAGCTGCAGGGGGTTTCTTGCACCCTTAAGACCCTCCCCCCCCCGCCGCCAAGCCAAAGTTCAAAGCTGGTCTCTTTTGCTCCTTTTCTTTCTGTGGCTGACTACTTGCCATCCGATCCACCGGAAGGATTAAGAGGAACGGGAGCTTCCCCGGGCTCTGGCCGCATCAAAGGGGCCGGGGACCTGCAAAGGGGATCAGCAGCAACAGCTCTTTGCAAGCCACTTTCATGAATCCCTGATCCAAGAAGTCCATTTCTTCTCCTCACCCCACTGGGGAAGACCGCAGTCTAAGGAAAAGAAGGATTAGAGGGGACACGACGGAGACCGTCTTCCAGGATCTGAGAGGCTGCCACAGAGAAGAGGGGGCCGACCTATTCTCCAAAGCTCTTGAAAGCAAGGCAAGAAGCCATGGGTGGAAACTAATCAAAGAGAGAAGCAGCACTCTAATTTCCAGACAGTTAGAACAATTAACCAGTGGAACTACTTGCTTCCAGAAGTTGTGAGTGCTCCAACACTGGAAGTTTTAAAGAAGAGACTGGACAACCATTTGTCTGAAATGGTAGTGGGTTTCCTGCCTGAGCAGGGGGTTTGACTAGATGACCTCTGTTATCCTGTTATCCTCCTAGATGCATTGCCTACGCAAGAGGGAGAGGGCTTTGGAGCACACACACACACACAACTCACATGGTCCCGATCTGCTCAGAGACCTTGACTCATGAGCCAAGAAACCAAGTGACCTTTCTGTTAAAACCCGGCAATGCTAATTAACCCAAGGGGAAACTCGTTGTTACTCCACTCTCTGTAAGAGAAGGGAAAAGGGGAAATGCTTGCTAGCCGAGGAGAGGGAGACTAGAGAGAGAGACACACACACAAACACACCCTGAGGTAGGTTGCCATCCCAACAAAGTGACTTAGCTGGAACTAGGGCCATCTGAAACCACCCACACACCAGTCGTGCGACGACCGGCTCTGATCTTCTATGTTGATGCCGAAGCATGGATGGAAGAAGGAAGCTCTCCACTTGGAAGCCCTCCTGTCATGCTGAGTGTTGAAACGGAAGGTGCACCATCTCTCCCCCTTCAGTGGAGGCTTCTGGGTGGGCAACCTTCCCCAGCCAGAGGCCCTCTAGGTGGGCTAGAGTCCAGGTCTCCCACCGGAAGGACTGGCTCGGGCTAAATGAAGCCTTCCTTGAGACTGGAAGCGGCTTTCAGCTGTGCTCAGGCACTGCAGCCTTTGGAGCCTGAGGTCAGGGGACAGATAAGCACAGAGAGGAAATTCAAGAAGGTAAGGAAGCGATACCAGGGGGGAAAAAACAAGGAGAAAGAATGCAATAATCCATTCTAGGAAGAGGAATGATACTTTTGCATGATGTTAGCGAATCGCTCTCCCTTCCCACTTTTGAGCAGCCACCTCTTCCCTACTCAACCTCTCCCCTTCCTCAAAACCCACCGGCTTTTTTCCACTTGTGGGCCTCCCCGCTGCTGATTCCAGAGAGCTCTTCCTGGCTTATGAAACATGTCAAAATATTTCGTCTGTGCTAATTGCCAAGTCACAGAAGGTTAAGAGGAGCGAACCGAAGCTGATTTAGCCAGGAGCATCCCTGCTTTCCTACTCTTCCCGCAAATCGGATCATTTAGAAATGAGGGATCTTTAGGAAGCCACAGCAATATCATGGGCATGGTTAAAATAAAGTTCCTGCCCCCTCCCCAATTCTCTTTCAGCTTAAGAGGTGCAGCATATGATCCTGGCAAACGCCCGCCATTCCAAATATATCTACTTTCTAGAATACCAGGCTTGTTCTGCAAACTTGGTTCCTTACAGGGGGGGGGAAATGGCACCACCCACACATAAAAATAAGAAACTAGTAAGTTTGGGGGGGTGGGAGTCGGGGAGGGACTTTTAAGGGAAAAATATTCCCTAAAATGGCCCAAGCAGCACTGAAGAATCTCTTCACACGGGTTGCGGAACCATCCAGCTGTCACACAGGGAGTCCTCAGCATATGACCACAGTTGAGCCAGACGACCCCGCCTGATTTTATAACCTTTTTGCAGCAGTCATTAAGCAAACACATTGCCTGCAACGGGTGTTGTTGTTGTTTTTACAGAACCCAGAAGTAAATGCCAGTTTCTAACGAAAACAACATAAATCAGAGACATGTGGCTGCAGGATACTGTGAATGGCAGTAAATGCGGGCTGGTTGCTGAGCACCGATAATGTGATCGTGTGACCTCAGAGAGGGACCGGCGGTCGGAACTCTGAATCTGGGTCATAAGTAGCCCTGGGGAGGTCTGTCATAACTGTGAGTGGTTGCTAAGTGACTGTTTATAAGTGGAGGACGTCTTCTATATTACCTTCCTATCAACCTGCTAAATTCAGCTGCTCTGCGTCTTTTGGTCGGTTATTTTATCTATCTATCTATCTATCTATCTATCTATCTATCTATCTATCTATCTATCTATCTATCTATCTATCTATCTATCTATATCTCTCTATCTATCATCTATCTATCTGTCTTTGTCTATTATCCATCCATCCATCCATCCATCCATCCATCTATCTATCTATCCATACATCCATCCATCCATCCATCCATCTATCTCTCTCTCTCTTTTAATCACGTCAGCTGCCCTGTGGCTTGGAAAAAGACCTTGTGAATGGACAGCTGGCCTTGCGCTTCCTGGATCTGCACATGCAGAGAGAGGATTCTGCCATCATCACCCATCAAAGCCACTGAGCCTTTGAAGCAGTTCCACGCCTTGTTTTCAAGCACTCCAGTTATTACCTGACTCGCTTCTAATCCTCCTGTAATTGTTTCATTACCGGCAGGATTGAGGTGAGTGGGCCTGACTTTCAGCCCCAACGCATTCTGGTTACATCAAATCAGCCTGGATGGGGAGAAAGGCATGGGAAGGAGATGGTGAAGGAGGAGGAGGAGGGGGAGGAGGAGGAGGAGGAGGAGGAGGAGAGGGAGGGGAAGAGGAAGGGGAAGGAGAGGGAGAGGGGGAAGGAGGAGGAGGAGGAGGAGGAGGAGGAAGGGAAAGGGAAGGGAGGTACTGGTAGGGAGAAGGCAGGAAGGGAGAAAGGAAGGAAAGGGGGAGGAGTGGGGAGGAGGGAAAGAAAGAAGAAGGAGAAGGAGGAGGAGGAGAGAGAGGGGAAGATACCCGGAGCAAAGCAGACTAGCCAAGGGCTCCAGAGAGCTGGGGAAAACAAACGTTTACACTGGATTTCTCCAGCTGCCCACTTGTCATGCGGAAGGGGTTGGCTGGACAGAGAGTGGAAGGACGCTTCATTCCTCTCCCTCCTTCTCTCCCCTCCCCCCCCTGGTCTTCAGGCAGCCTGTGCCTTGAAACATCTGTGCAGCGGAGTCAGGGGACACGCGGGCCGGCCCAGCTCTTCCTGGCCCGCTTGTCTTGGGAGAAGGAAGGAGGCAGCTTTCCCTCCTGCCAAACTGCTGCTCAAGGCCCAGGAATGCCTGCTGGGACAGGACTTGTCAACGTTTCACCCGAGAACAAGGATGGGAACAGAATGTGATCAGGGCTTTGACAAAAGAGGCTTTCCTCTCCTACCAGCCCCGGCCTGACCGAAGCTCCTGCAGGGAAGTGCAGGAACAAGGACGGCCCTTCCGTTGAGAGGAGCAGCCGAACCTCAACGTGTCGCTGGGTTTCTCGGGCCCAGAAGAGTCTCATTCGGATTACCAGCCTCCCGTTCTGAGAGAGAGAAAGAGAGAGACTTCCCAATGAAGGGAAAGAGGAAAAGAACAGAAGAGTTGTTGGTTTGGGGGAGATGTTGGTTTTCTGAAGACAAGAACCAAACTAGAAGGTGAAGCTGGTTCCCGTCAAGCCCACCGCCTAAATCTTCCCTCTCTTCATCCCTTCCAGTCCTTCTTGACCGTCATCTCCGGATCACCACCTGAGCTGGTCTTCTTCGCTTCTGCCTTCCTCCAAGACTTTCTTGGGAAGTTTTCTCCCTTCAACTGAACAGTGGAGTAAAGCCCTTGATTGTGTCTACCTTGAAGATCCAGAAGGTTGCCGTGTTGCCCGTAACATCTTCCCCATAACGTGCAGCCCCCCTCCCAATCCAAGCCACACTCATGAGAAAAACACCCATTGTCCACTGCACAACACAATGCGCCACGGTTTCATTGCTGTGCTCACGCTGCAGCTAAAAATAGCAAGCGCAGCATTTCGAGTGTCTCTGAATTTTGGTGCCGAGGCTGCTGGTGCAGGCCAGGTTCAGCCAACGTCAAGCCGAGAAGAAAGGAGAGCTTATATAAGAAGCTCTGCATGTTTTCTCTGGAGACGGGAACATTGGGTGTAACCCCAAGAATGACTGAGGCTTCGGGACAGGCCCCGTCAGACCTTCAATTAACTCTTCCCGGGTAATCGCTTTCGGCTGACTCCGACAGATGTGTTTTTCCAGAGCTGCCATCCAGTGTGGAGAGCTTTGAGTTTCAGAACAGGCTCCAGGAACAGGAAAAAACTCTGCTTCGTGTTATCCTCCGGGAAGGGCGAGGCCTTCTGAGATGACAGCTGAAGAACCAGAGCTTCTGAAGTCCCACCACCATTGTGCAGCCATAACCCGCCCCAAACCTCTGGCCTCAGGAGCAGGGACTCCTCCTTGGCTAGAGGGCAAGCCTTTGGGGGTCCCAAGCCACACAGAGACCAATCTGAGCTCAAGAGAAGCAGAAAACCTGGAGATAAAAAAAGCACCAGGAATGAAAAAAATGTACCAGCCTTTATCTGCATCTTCCTGCTCCTTCCTCTTAGTAAACACACCTTTTCCTAATATCTACCCTCCTCAAAGCAGTATCAGTTTGCTTTTCCTGAAATGCACGGGATTGCAGTCATTTCTTTCTCCTAGCTGAAAAGGGTGGGAGTCCCACTTCAGAGCTCTGGGCAGAAGCCCCCCGCCCTCCTCTCCCGTTCAGGGCTGGCTCAGCAAGTGGAGAGCAAGTGGAGGCTTGGAAGGCAGAAGCTGAGGAATCTGCTAACGAGAGCTTGGGAACGTTGGGACTTCCCCTGGGATTGAGCAAGGAAAGAGCAGCGACGGCCAGGCCGTCCTTGTTCATAACTCAAGGTTTGTTTGCCGGCTCCCCGTGGATGATGCTGGCGAGACGCTGCATAATGAGAACCTTGGATACCAAACCAGCACTGGCTGTTGGTGCCTGTGGGGAGATGGAGGCAGCTCTGCGGAGGGGCTGGGCCTGCTCCCTTCCGAGGGGGTCCTTTGGGGCAGGAAAGTCTCGGCCTCTGTCACTTCAGCACCCCCGAAGCCAGCGTCTTCCTCTGGCCGGCTCCAATCCTCCCTCTGGTGCCACCTGTGGCCAGGGCTGGAAAGACAGAACAGCTGGAGCACATGTGAGCAGACACTTTTTTGAAGGGGAGTTTCCACCCTGATGGACCCCCGATATGAGTCAGGAATGACGAGAGTAATTGTGCCCCCAGGTCCATCTCAAGCAGCTTTGCAGTTCAGGTATTTTTCTTCATTGGCTTTCTGTCTTTTTTCTTTTCCACTACAACCCTTGGTTGATTCAAGTGACATCCAGAGATTAGGGCAAAGTGAGACAGTAGGTCACCGTGGTTAGGGAAACAGACCCACTTTCCATCCTGGCTTTATAAATGGGGAATGGGAGGAGGGAGGAGAGGAGGGTTGGGGAATTCTGGGAGTTGAAGTCCACACATCTTGAGAAATAGTGCCCAAAACTATGAAACATGCACAGAATGTATTACAGCTGCTTTCATTGGTGGCTAAAAAAAATAAAGTATTTTTGCATTCCTTTCCCAAGTATGCAACTGTAGTGTACAATCAGAGTTGGAAGGCACTTCCAAGAGACCCCCACTCGCCTTTGTGAGTGGTCCTATTTCCCCCAGTCCTTGTACCTCTGACAGCCTCGGCTGCTTTACAAAAAGGTTAGGAAACAGAAGGAAGTTTTCTTGAGTACTTTTTGATTCTCAGGGTTTTTTTGCACTTGCACATTCTGGTTTATGTTGGGATACTCTGAAAACTGTTAATATTTATTCTTTCTTTTTTTAAAAAAAATCTAGTTCATAAATTTCACATTATACGTTTAAGTGCTGCCTGACCTACATCACTCCAATATTTTCATCCTTCCTAGGAGATTTGCCTCTGTTTTATATTTTCAAAATAGCAGCATTTTGCTCACTGAAGTTCAAGCCGCCGCCCTTCCCACCTCCTTACTCCAAACTGTTCTGAGGTCAGCAATTAATAGACTGTTGGAGGGGAGAGGAAAGGAAAGACCCCTACCCCACCCCCAGGCATTTGAGATGGGCATCCCCATAAATCTACTAAATAAAAATCAACCAACCGATCGATCAACCCGTAGCAGTTGCTTTCATCCAAAGTGTGTCATGAGCCCACTCTGATTTTTAATAGCCCTAAATTGGCAATTCCATGTGGACGATGCAGGTTTAGAGCGGGTACGGAAAAGACTAGAAAAATGCTAGAAAAATTTGGAATCAAATAAAGGTAGTCCTCAATTTACAACCATTCATTTAGTGACCATTCAAAGTTACAACAGCACTGAAAAAAGGACTTATGACCACTTTTCACACTTGTTAGGCTGTTAGGCTGTTGGTATGCAGTTGTTGCATGACAACTGTTGGTATGCAGTTGTTGCATAACTAGGGTTCATCTGTGGACTGAAGGGATTCTCTAGTCTGGCAATGAAACGTCTACAAGCCAACAACCAAGTTCAGGGACCACCGGGAATTCTTCAATGACAGACCAATCTGCTAATATCGATCCCACCTCAGGAACTCTGGGAGTTGAAGTCCACCCATCTTAGAGTTGCTAAGCTTGAGAAGCTCCACTTGAGAGGATCTGGTCCCTGCCTTTGGCTTGAGAAGTGACAGGGGATATCACCTGTCCCCCACTTGGTGCCCTCTGAAGGTGTGAGGCTAACGCCCATAGCTAACGCCCATAAGCTACCAGGGCTGGTGGGTGCTGTACCCCCAGGGCAGAGGAGAGCAAGTGGGCTTGACCGGCCTGAATGGGTGTTCCTGTCTTTCTGCCTCTCTCCCCCAGGGGACTTGGTGGTAGAGGAAGAAGCCCTGAAGATAGAACTCCTGTATGGATCCTGTCCTGGAGCTGATATCTTAATCCTTTCTTGTGCTTCTTTTACAATCCCCTTTTCTCCCCCCACTCCCACCCCTCTGGTTTCTCTCCTCTCTCCTCGGGTTTGCTGATCCCCTCGTTCCTCTTCTACTAAATTATCCCCTATTATTTCCACTGCCTGAAGATCTCACAGCTGAAGCATTATTTCTAACCATATTTCGTATTCCTGGTGCATGCTGTAATCTGGTTTGAGTTTTTATTTTCAGCCGGGATGCTGATGCAGCAGTAGTTGCTCTGCTCGGGGTTTTCACTGGGTTGGAGTCCTTCCTCTCTTTTTTCCTGGGTTGTTTTTTTTTTCACTAGGAATTATCTTCATTCTTGAGCTGAACAGGGGGCTTTTATTTTTGAGGTTGAAGTCTGTGGTTCTTAAAGTTGTCAAGGCTGAGAGTCGTGTTCTGAAGTCAAAGGAGCAAAATAAATTCGCACAAAGGAGGAAGGTCTGTTGACCTGCACTTGGCATTTAAACTTTGGAACCCTGGCCAAGTCAGTTTCCTATCTTTATACTGGAGGGGGATCCCTCCCCCCCCCCACCCAGTGTGGCAGACCTGCCTCTTCCCCTCCCTCCTGCCAGGGGAGCTGAATTTGAAATCACAGCTCCTTCTAAACTTCATAACTGAAGGAGTCCCATGTTTTTTTTTTCCCTTTCCAGGCATTTGGGCACCCGACAGCATGTGGGACACAGCATTAATTACCCCCCTCCCAGGAGGCCGTGATGCTGGACCCATGCAGCTCATACATCTCCCGGGCGTGCTGACTTTCCCACTGGAGAGTCCTGGAGTCCTGAGCCGAGCCGAGCTATTTAAAAAAAAATCCATCTTCACTGTGGCTTTAATCCTGCTGTGGATGTAACGCTCTGTGGGTGGATTAGATCGTGGCTTTGCTCACGGAGGCTGCCCCCTCCGTTCCGTAGGTGTGCCAGCCCTCCTGTTTTGTCTGTCACACCTGATTGCCCAACCAGCCCCTCGTCCTGGGAAGTCTAGGCGGAAGGCTGCCTTGGCTGATGGCACCTGGGCCTCCAAGGGGGTGGAGGGGGCCTCCATGGGCGGATGGTCTCCAAGGACACCTCCCATCTTCCACTTCCGTGGTCTGGGGGTCCAATAATCCTTCCACTAGCCAGACCGGCCTACGTTTTAATAACATTTTGCTCTGCCACTCTAATTAACTCCGTCACTGTATCCGCAGTCAGATAAAATGCTCATTTCACAGCACATTAATTTTTATCAGCTGAACATTAAGCAGCACAAAGCTATCTATGCTTGGTTTAATTTACATACCGACAGAGCTACAAAGCATTACAGCAGGAGACTGCAAAGCAAATCAGTAGAAATGGCACCCAAGATGAAAAAGGGAGGGAGAGATAAAAGAATGGAAAAATAAGGGGACCAGGAAGTATCAGATCATACATTACAGCCCGGCCTACGTGTTGGCGAAGGCCTCGTTCGCCCAAGATGACAAATTAGGGAGAAACACCCCACTTTGGCTCAAGTCAGGCTCCCTCCAATTTCAGGGTCTCCAACCCGGAGGATTCCTCTCCCCAGGTAGGGTCAATATATCCTCCGGCATGGGTCTCGCTATGAAGTGCACAGCAAATTTAGATTGACCAAGTCCAGCTTACTCTTGAGGAGAGGCTTCTGGACAGTCCTTCCCGGTCCTACCTTCCCTTCTCATCCCAACTGAGCATGATAGGAGCTGCAGTCCAGCATATTTGTAGGCCATGCAATTAAGAGAGCTGACCCAAACTTGCTAAGGCCCATTTCTTCCTGGGCTGAATTTTGCCGCTCTTTTCTCCTCCTCCGAGGGCTTCTCCACCTCCTTGTTCTTGAGAATCCACTTTGGGTTTGCTTAGATCAAGGTTTCCTTCCTGGAAAGTAATGAAGACTTCTACCTGGCGTGGAGGAGGGGCTTTGGAGTACCGCATGGCATTCAGCCTGAGCAGGAGTTCATTACTGAGACCGAACAGCCGCCAAGCGGAACTTGGTTTGGAAACAAATCCATTTAAAATGTCATTTTAATTATTTATGAATACTGACATCCGCGGCGGCTCGACTTTGAACGCAGCCACTCGCTGCCCATCGGAGGCTCCCTAAGATATGTGCCCAGCAACAGCCATCAGTTTCGTTCCTGCTCTCGGCCCTGCTGCTAATGCACTCCCATGCCCGCCACAGCCTCTCCGTGAAATCACCCACGTGCATCTCACAGCTGCTGGGAGGCTGGAGGCGCAAGACTTGCAGGGGGGAGGGGGAGGAGTCCAGCGCTGGAGACAAGAGGTCCTTCTGGGGAAGGAGCCAGATTTGGGGAAGTCAACATGCGAAGGCTCGGCCTTCAACCCTGTCACGGCTAGACAAAACGGTCTGCTGGGCCTGTGATGGGCCTCTCTCTGGACTCTAAAAAAGTCTGGGTCGTGTGCTGAAGGAGAACCTGAAGCCCACGCCCAGGCCTGTTAGGAACCTAAGTTCAGCCGGACCACTCCGGGATCAATGATCATGAATGGCAAATGATCTTACTGTTCTGAGGATCCCACAACATCTTGGATGATGAAGATTCAATTCCATTTATGATCCAGGGGATCCCAGCAGGAAGTTCCTGAAACACGGTCCAAGCATGAACTAGCTGCACGCAGGCATGTCCCAAGCTTCCCTTTTGCACCTGGGTTTAGTGGTGGATTTCTGGACTTCGTCAAGGGGGGGGGGAGAGAGAGAGAGAGAGAGAGAGAGAGAGAGAGAGAGAGAGAGAGAGAGAGAGAGAGAGAGAGAGAGAGAGAGAGAGAGAGAGAGAGAGAGAGAAGATGCGATCCTAGTTCTCAAAACCAAAACTGGCAGGGGAGAACTCAGAAGTGGCAGGCAAAACGTTGAGAAGTAGCATCTGTTCGAAAACCAAACAAGGACTTTGTTGGATGGAGAAGGATTTTGAAGGATCCAGGCCCGGAGAAGTCCTGCTGAACCACTACTGGCTTCCCCCTTGGATGGAAAAGGAGGCCACCCTTTCTCCCCATAGCTCATTACAGATTCTTTTTGTATCACGAGCTGTTTTAAAACCGTGAAATTAGTTCTGGCAGAGTGTGCAGAGAATCACCCCAGAGAGAAGACTCAATGAGTTACGTAAGACTTAAACACATCC
>NW_015386412.1:487906-524095 GCF_001527695.2 Protobothrops mucrosquamatus
ATCCCCTGTTAAAGTGTTAATTCTTCATGAACTTCAGGAAAGGGCCAGCTTTTACCTGGAGTGAAGGTGGTGATGGTGTAACAGCTCCAGATATGACAAGGACCAGAGCTCAGCCAATCACAGGAAGCTGCCTGATACCATCCAATGATTTCTCCATCTAGACCAATGCTTCTCAACCTCGGTAACTCTAAGAGGTGTGGACTTCGATTCCCAGAATTCCCCAGCTAGCATAATTCTGGGAATTGAAGTCCACACATCTTAAGAGTTACCAAGATTGAGAATCACTGATTTAGGCAGAAGAGAGAAGACTTCCAAGGTGGATCTCCTGAGAGACATTTAGCACCTCTACAGCCCCACTCATCCTCTCCTAACCCAACCACCAACGGACTCCTCTACTCACTGGTCCTTCAGAACAGACCCATGGAACAACATTGGATGGGTTGGATGCTTTATTGGATGCCACCTCAAATCTATGAAAGAATACCAGGTATGTCAATCTGGATGTCAATCAATGTCATGCTTGCTGCAGCCAGTGCATTAAATGGGGCATTTATGAGAAAAGACTGTTTTTTTTAGCACATTTGGGTCTCATGCCCAGCTTTCTAATGCCTGCCACTAAATAGCCAGCTCTCTTCCAACACTTAACCATGTCTCTATGAAGCAAAGCTACCAACCTCTCTAGAAAGGAAGTTATCAACAAACAATGCCTTGTTGTGGGCCCACCGTATGGTTGAAGGTGAGGGTGGATGTAGACCAACACATATAAAAAGTTCCAGCTGGAAAAGCAGACCTTTAATAACGGGGTGGCAGCAGTGATAATTCCCAGATGCTGTTTGGAACCTCAGATGGCTTCTTCCTTGACACTTCAGACAAAGAGTCAGAAGAAGCTCGGAAGGGAAATATCAGTCAGGTGACAATCCTTTTTCATCCTAGTCCTCCACAAACTATTCATGGACAACTGTCCCCTTACAAGAAAGCCTCTTTTATATTGGTTAACTCGGTGCAATTTTACACTAAACTGTTCCCAAGGTAACCGCCATATAAATATCTTTACCCAACAGTAAAGGGTAACATCAAGTCGTATTTATTTTGGGCTCAAGGACTGAAGACTGTTGTAGAGATAAGCTGTGATCCACATGCAGGCAACCGGACCCACTGCTTAGGCCTCCACACCTTCAATTCCTTATGAAGAAGAAACCCAGATACCTGTACAACAAGGGGAAGACATTTGGCTAAAAAGAGGCACCCTTGTGGGTGTTTCTGTACTTCTAAAACAGTCATAATCTCGTTTGAAAATATCAGCATCAGGGCACACCTTGGTCTGGATTTAGCCAGAGGCCCTTTGAGGGAATCAAGGTCTGGATGGAATTTCATATCCAGAAAATCTCGGCTCAGGATGAAATCTCAACTTATTTTTTGACAAATGCTAAACATGCCTGGATGAATTTCTAAATTTTCAGCAACCCCAGATGGAAGAGGCTTCGTCCTTCATTAGCTCTGAGGAATGTCTCCACTGGCACTTTTTGCTCAAGACTTTGTCTTTCAAAAAAAAAAAAACACCTTTGCAAGAGAAACGTCTGGATGCATCCTAGAGTTGCATTGCAATATTTTGTTTTTAGTCAAACAAATGAAACTATCGGACTGTCTCCCAGATCCTGCTCCAGAGACTTCAGAGGTGACGCAGTAAGATCAACCCAGAGGAAGTTATGAGAACGTCTTGCTACACTATTCCAGGCGAAGTCTTTCACAGCTTAAAAGGTTTCTGAGGCCAACTGGAACTGCTGGCCTCTGAGATAACTCCTGAGTGCTCTCCAAAAATTTCAGCCCCTCCTTTGCGATGCAACCTGGGAAAGCACTTAGGAGATCCAGGCCAAGATGTAAAAATAAAATACACAGAGAGAAAGAGAGAGAGAGAGAGAGAGAGAGAGAGAGAGAGAGAGAGAGAGAGAGAGAGAGAGAGAGAGAGAGAGAGAGAAATATTTGGGCTTACGTCTGCTTTGCAGATGCTTGAAAAGCTTAATAACAAAAAGATGTTCAACCAGGCTGACCTCAGATGCTCTTACTGAAAGGGCTAAGAAAAAGGTCCTCCTCTAATTGGAGAGGGACACCGAGTACACCACAGGTGCTAACAAATCCTGGCCCAGTTTCCTTCTTTCTCGTGTAGCAAGGAGCTCCAGACAAGTGAGATCAGCGGCCCAGAGATGGCCAGCAGCTTCGAACAGCCAAACTGGTCCCCACTCAAATCTGGGTTCTTGGCCGGCCAACCTCCTGCTGCCAGTATTTGCCAAAGCATTGCTACTCCACCAGCTGCCCCAAAGGAAGGTAGAATCAGATTCCGATTTCAGCAGGTAGAATCTGGGGGTCTGTTGCAGTTGAGTAACAAACAGGAGAATCCAGCGTTGGGCCACAATCCATGGGCCTGGTTGTTTGGCCAAGTCCCTGGTAAACAGACTGAGGACAACGGCTCTTAAGCAACTCCCACACTTTTGAGGGGAATCGTGCCAAGGGTGAGCTCTGTCCCGATGTTGAATGGTTGGAAGAAAGGTTGGCAGTCAAAGTTTTCAAGGTCAACCTCCAGAGTGTGACTCAAGTCACTCAGTCAAGAAGCTGGATGGTCAACAAACTGACTTAATGCAAAAGGTTTCTCCATCTTTCTGGTGGTGCAACACCCTAAAATAATACATGAAATTGTGTGACAGCCCCCTCCCCAAATAATGACCCTGATGGCAACAGGGGCAATGGAGTAGGTGCTCTGAATTTAACTGTAGATAAGCAAAGTGGTGAGCTTGGTGTCTCACGCTTTCCTCTTGGTTCTGCAGAGGCGTCCTGCCCAAGCCCATCACACCTTGCATCATCCATGACAAGGGGCTCCTTCCTTCCTTCCTTCCTTCCTTCCTTCCTTCCTTCCTTCCTTCCTTCCTTCCTTCCTTCCTTCCTTCCCAGGAGTTGAAGCCCTGCAGATGTTGTCCTCCAGGCCTTTCCACCCAGAGATTTGCAAATTCCCTTCCTCAAGTTTTCTATTGAGCCTCCAGGGCCCCAGACTGCCTAGTTTGGTCACTTCTGGCCTAGTGCGTTGTTGGAATCCCAGCAAATCTGGTCCACTCAGTAAGCCATAGTTAGCATAATATACTGATCCATAATTGATGGAGAAGAACCATAGCTCTTGTTCCTCCCCCTTGATAAATTATGCCTCTCTGCGGAAGAGGGGGAGGAAAGGGCAACAGGGCACGGCCACTTCTTTCTAATTGCATGATTTGGACCTCTTCCCTCTGAACAAGGGTGCTTTAGTTCAGCTCCTCCTTCCCTAATAATCACTGGATTTCCGTGCTGATTAATTGTATAGGGATCCCAAGGGTCGTGCTATTGTCCAAGCATTAACCGCCACCAAACAGGAGCAGAATCTATGCAATTAACGCTCTCAAAGTTGACATCTCGCCATCGGTCCCATGAGAGGTCAATAAAACTTCCTTGTAATATCAGGATCACAATCAGAAGCAGTGGCAATTTATCGTTTTTATTAACATGCAATAGGTCTCTGATTAAGAGCCCACCAGGGCTGCTAAATTTACTCAGAAGCTTCTAAATATAGGTCCGCAGCTTCATCTTGTCAGAAGAAAGGGCTTTTGCGTGTGTTAGGAAGAGTTCCTCGGCCACTTCTGTGTCCTCAGTCAAGCCCTCTAGTCTTTGTGGTCCCATCAAAGTAGGTCCAACTGAAAGAGATTTACGTTAGCCTTCTCAACCAGGAAATATCCAGACAGGGATTCTGGAATGCCTAGCTCCAAAATGTCTAGCAGGAACCAGGTTGAGTTATACGTGCAGCTGATTTGTTTTTATTAGGCCAGTGTTCTGATACTTCCAACACCCAGGCATCACAGCGTTTGAGGTCTTCCAGGCTGCCCTGTAATATAAGGAGACATCCAAGTATTCACACAAAAAATCTGCCCTTGCTCAATTCCAAACCAAGTTGAAAAAAATTGAGCCTTTCCTACACCAGCAGAGCCTGCAACTTCCAGGTTCAGAGGGTCTGACTATTAGACCCTTTCTAGCCCAGATGGTCCTCTTCTTATAGGACATTACGTAGCTGAGAAACACCTAGTTATAAACCCAGGCCTTTCTGGGTCAGTGAGTTTTTCCTGGAGCTGGATGAGAAGGAAATCGCAGCCATGCAGCTGCATTTGACCAAATGGTTGGATAAGGAAGGAAGAGACTGAAAACTGATGCGGAATTAGTCCCCAAAAATCCAGCCCAGCATCTGAATCACGGCTTTCTCCTTAGGACTGGCAGACGAGCCGAGGGCCTATCTACCGTGCAGGATGCAACCCTACAGATTTCTCCTGGCACAAAGTCATTAAAGTTTCCCCCCAGCAGGCAAAGAACACTCTTGGGTCCAGCAATTACTTCGCTGCACACCATAATTCTTGACAGTGACCAAAATACAGACACTCTGTCGGAATCAGCAGCAGCCGCAGCAGCTCCACACAAACCAACTCTCCATTTTTCTCAGCTCCACCTAGCAATCCGCTCAGGACGAGACCATCTCAGAGAGCCAAAATCGTTTGCATTTCTAGCCAAGGGACAAAAACAGGCCAGGCCTACTGGTTAACATCTGAACGAAAGAAAGCAGTCAAAAAGAAGAAAAAATCCCCTACAGAGCAGAACAAACCATGTTAAAAGCAGCCAGCTTAACACATGTGCAAGAATCATCTTCCTCCAGATGACATTCTCAGGCTTCAGAGACTCACCTGTCTGGTTATCACCCTCTTAACATTTCAGGACATGCATTAGGACACTCTCATAAGTCAATACAGATGTCAGTGAAAGTGGACAAGGAAACCTCAAGTTCTCCTGTCCTCAGAAGAAGCAAATGGATGAGCGGATGGGGGGGAAGAGAACCTCAAGTGTGGACAGTCCACCTTTGAAGATGGAATGGGGGAAACAAGGGACAGGTTCTTCCTCCTGTTATGATAGTTCATCCCTGTTTTGTAAACATAATTTCCAAATTGTGCTCAAGTACATCTTGAGAGAAATGTATTCTCGAGGAAGTGGAAAACAAATTAAAACGTGATTGTTATATTTATTTACAAAGCTGGAGATAAGTGGAGATGTTGTCTTCCCTTTTGTGTGCCATAGTCCCCTCTCCAAACACCGGCTATTTCTTTACCATTCAAGACCGAGGCAAACTCTGCCCCTCTTTAGTATCGAACATTGCTCAGCCCTGCAAAATGAAGCCAAGGCCAGAACAAGCGATGGCCCCGGTGACTATGAAGAACCAGACACCACAGCTTTCCTTCAGAACCCTTTGAAGTTCCCAAATAAATCTCTGCAGTGGTTTCTCTTCCTTATTCATAAACCTTTTTGGAGATCTAATGAGCTCTCAGCCCTCTTCTCTTCTTCCTCCCACAGCTGAATGTCTTCTGTCTTGATCATTCCATCACGATGGGAACCCGCAGTCGGCTTTGCTGCCTCTTCATCCACAATCCCAGAAGCCACATCCCAATTCTGAACATTTCTTGACAGCATGAGGTCAAAACTGCCTGGCACTGACAATAACCTTGTGAGGCTGCTACGCTCTGTGATTTGTTAAGGATTTTTCTTCAGGAAGTGATGAACACAAGGTGGACACAGTTTACTGGCAGGGTTTAGCTGTTGTGAAGCCCAAAGGGGACACCTAGGATTGTTCCCAATGGACGCCCATCACGTGGATACACACTCGTCCCTCTTGCCCCTTGCGCTCGGAGTTGAACAAGCCAAACACTCTTCCTAAAGCCCACCATCTGCTCTTTAACCTCAGGATGAAGAGAGGTGCCGTGAGATGCAGACATCCCCTTCTTGAGCCCAGCTCTGCTGGACAGTGATTAATGAGCCTTGCCTGGCCACATCTAGAAGGGAGGAAGAGTTCTCTCTTTCTGTTTAAAAATGCCGGGAGCTTCATGCTGTGTTCCTTCCTCTCCTTCTCTCATGGGGGACAAAGAGTCCAGTCAGAATAGCCATCAAGGACAGGATGTCCTGCTGTCCCATGTGGGTGATTTATGAGGCTGCTCAAACAAGTCCTGGAAGAAGCATCAACCTGGCCATAACCACGGGGCCTGCAACAAAGAAATCCTGAAGGATGTCGTTCTGGACCGTTGCATGAAGTAAGAGGGCAAAAGTGGAGAAATACATTTTTTTGCATCCTAAGGCCCTGAATGCTATTAGCCAGGATCATTCGTCTGTCCCAGCATTGGATATCAGATGGGAACACAGTTTAGAGGAGAGGTCTCCAAACTTGCTGGCTTGGGAATTCTGGGAGTTGAAGTCCACAAGTCTTAAACTTGCCATGTTTGGAGAGCCCTGGTCTAGGGAGCAGAGTCTTGGAGGATATGGCTGTATCTTTCTCTGCCCACATCTGACCTGCTTTGCTTTCGCTCTTAGGAACCACCAGTCACCAGAAGCCATGATGCTCCAAGGGATGACACACACCGAAGGCCTAAAGTTGTCTTTCTCCACTTCATTGCACAAAAGACCAACCCAAGAATTCTTTACCATCCTTAGGAGGGCTTAAAGACGGCACCACTCAAACTCGGCACATCTTCCCAGCCCGACCCGACATTCCAAATTTAACTCAGGGGCCGTACCCTGCTCCTGAAAGTCAGCGTGCAAAATGGAACGGCACAACGATCCAGGCCAGTGAACTGTGAGCTCCGTGCATTCATAGAGGGTTTTTTTCCCCTACTCAGCACTGCATTTAAATGAGGAGAGAAATTGGAGGGTATTTTTAGCAGCCCTCTGCCACTAAAACTCATTTGACGGAAATACCAAAGGGACTGTTAATGTGGAGTATGATTTTTTTTTTAAATCCCCTCTGCAGGAAGAACAGGGCCTAATTTATCTAAAAATGACTGGTACTTTCCTGGCTGGTGGGCATAATTTTAGTTGATGCCTCTTTAAGGGGATACAGGTGTGTGTGTGTGTGTGTGTTTCCAAATGCAGGTTTGACTCTTGAATCCTCATGACTATAGGCTTGCGAGTCATCTATAACTGTAGCTTACACTTTTTGTCCTCTCTCACACGCATGCAGACACAAAACCGTATGTACAAACATGGCACACAATCTGCAATAACATCACGACTGATCTAATTTATGGGTCCTCTGCAATGAGGGAAGTCAGAAAAGTCCTCCTTTTTTGCATGTGTCACTCGTACAATGTCCATTAAAAAGGGGAGGGGCTTTGATTGCAGAGTTGCAGACACCCCCTCCCCAACCCCTGCAGATGCCTTTGCGGGACTCCAACAGGGCAGCATTTCCCATTTCATCCCAAGGTCGTCATTCACTCTGAAGATACCTTCGGATGCTATTAGGAAGGGGCTTTCTCTCACACCAAATCTCTGGGCTGGGGTGAATCTCTCACACCAAATCTCTTGTTCCCCTGGGGTGCCCCTCCCCCAGGCTGGGAATCCAGCCTACCTACCACATTCATCTCATCATTTTAGGTCTTGTAATACTTGGCACTAACTTGGCTTAGTGCATTGTGCCAACTTGGCATTCTTCATCGCTGAAGGTGATATGAGATTAAACTGCAGCCGTCTGGGATGATAAGAACCAAATGCAGCTATTTTGCAAGAATTGTGTGTGTGTGTGTGTGTGCATGTGCTTTGTGATATACTCTCCTTTAGGAAATGCACCTTTAAAGGCAGAGAGAAAGGAAATGGCATCAGGATACGTGAGAACTTTGCCAGTTTGAGCCCAAAATAGAAAGAAGCCACAAGAGTGAGTAAAATTAATTGGGGGGGGGAGACAATAGACCTGCCCCAATATTTTTTTTAATTAGTTGCCCATAAAGCTGTATTTCTTTTCCTTCTCGCTGTAAAAAATTCAACAATGATCAAAATATATCATTATCTCACCGGATGGACAATGTTCATCAAATCACCTTCAGATGAAAGGGAAAGGGTCAGGAAGCATAAGTGGAAAAACTGCCATTGATACACTTTCATTGGCCAAGGAACCCAGTTTTATTTTAAGTCTGAAAAGTTTTGGCCCTGCTGCTGCCCTGGCCTGGTAGAAACCAACTCCGAGAGGTGGCTTTTCTGCTGAGTGAGCCTTCACTAAGGCACATTAACAGACTCTTAATTTAACGGCGTTCTCCAGGCGGGAATCCAAGCTACAAAACTGAGTATTTTCAAAGCACCGCAGCTGGGGAAAGGCATGGAGACCTTAAGAAACCCTTCCCAGAAACATTTGCCACCTGGACCAAGATTAATTCAAGCTACCCAGACCAGCAACCTTTTTCCTAAAATACTCAGAGGAAGCTTCATGGTTGAAGCAGCTCTTAAACAAGGCTTCTTTCCATGCCAGCAAGTGTCCCAGAAGGGCTCAATTGATTGCGATAACTCAAGAGAAACGGATTTGGTCACTCTGCATTGCATCCATCTATCCATCCATCCATCCGCTTTGATTCTACTGCTTTAAGACACACACCCCTTAAAACATTTAAATGTAATTCAAGGCAAAGACAAAGTTAGCAACAGTTACCTAAATATTTTTTAAAAATGATAAATAATCTGACCTGAAAAATGGCACCGTCTCTAATTTGATTGCCTAAGGAGAAGAGGGCTTCCCTAGAAAGGAAGGTCTGATAGCAAGAGCAGAGAGGGTGCCAGCCTCATTTCCTGGGTAGCCAGTTCCAGCAGGGAGAGCCTCAGACAAGTATTTGTGTCACAACTTTGAGTTGGGACCTTCCCCTCCACCCGCAGGGAACAAGCATTAATTTCAACTCTTTGCAGAAGGCAGGAAAACCAATTAAACCAGCCTCAAGAGGTAACTGTCTAGAGGTAAGCCAGCTTCTGATAAGACGATAACTGTTTTCAAATGTATCTCTTTTTCTGAAGAGTTCAAGGTAGCTCCACAGAGATCTATCCTCATCTTACCTGAGAAGCTTAAAAGATCCACTGGGTTGGCAAAAATGTGCCCTAAGATCCACAGTTGGGGAAATGACTTCAATTTTTGCCTCCCTGGATCTACCCCAACACCCAGCCCAACACGGCCCTAAGAATATTTTACAATAGCTTCCCTAGAAGAGAACTTATCCACATTGGCCCTTCTCACTCAACATGGCCAACTCAACCAACCCTTCAACTCGTCTTCACAGGCCAATCTGATCACTCAACTGAAGGATCTGTGCTTTCAGCCTCCCAGCTGCTCCCACAGGGTTGCAGAAAGTTTGCACGAAAATGGAAAGTGCCACTGAGGCACGATCCTACGAGAAGCTTCCATCTTGTGAGGTCTTCCGTCTTGATCAGACAGACATTGGCAGGAAGAGTTAATCCTTTGTTAAGAAGGGAGTGAACTGAACAGCAGGAGCAGGAAGAATCAATTTAGCTTTGAAGCAGAGCAGGTCCCTTTGGGACTAAGACTAAACCTTCTGGTTTAATTCTCTGGGTCAATTAGTGGGGTTTAACTAACTGTACAATACGCTTCCTTCTCTCTCCCACAACTGTTAAATATGTTGTACAAACAGGGACACAAAGAAGAAGAAAACAACTTTACATGAACTATTTTTCTTCTGAATACGCAGGTCAAGGAACCCCATCAAAAATACTGAACCAATTTGTGTCTGAAACTGTAACCTGATATAAAACGACCTTGGGGACAGGCAACTAAATTAAGGTTTTCAATTCCTATCAACCTTTGATATAGAATTCCTGGACTTTTGTCAGCTTGAACCCACATGCAACTTTCCTTCCCCTCTTTCTCGTTCCCCTCCTTTCTTTTCTTCTATCCTGTGGGGAAAATATCTTTAAGATGATAAAGAAGCCAAGAAAATTACTGCCCAAATTCTTGAAAGTGACTGTTGAAGCAAAACAATTATTCTATTATAAATTAATAATGCAATTCATTTGTAATCTATTATTGAGTGGTTGAAGAATAGTTTATGTTCAAATAGACTGAAATTTTCTCCCAAAACCCATTTATTGCAGAAGATAAATTTAAGGGTAGTGTCACATTTTGAAAAATGTTATTTTATTGGCAGTAATTTTTCATGGTACCTGTGGGGACAAAATGACAGCTCAACACTGCAATTGTCCTTCATGTTGCTATCCTTTTTTAAAGTTGAAATTGCCCTGGGAATATAAGAGATTTCTTTTTTCTTTTCTTTTCTTTTTTACCCCTTGCTGCCAGATTTCAGGAGGGGCAAAAACTGTTTAGTGGGATGTTCAAAGAACAGAAAAGATATAGGACAAGTCTCTCATGCTGAGTTATGCAGTGGGAAAACAGGGGGAAGGAAATAGGATAAGAATTAGTCAACCGCTCAGGATTACGTCTTGGTTATTTGCAAAATCTTCAAGGTTGTCTCTAAGCCGCCATGGGAGTTGGGATTCACTCCAGCACCCAGGAGAGCAATCTATGACAGGGATGGGCAACTATGGCCCCTTTACAGCCAGTGGACTTCAACTCCCAGAATTCCTGAGCCACCATGGCTGGCTCAGGAATTCTAGGAGTTGAAGTCCACCGGTCGTAAAAGGGCCATAGTTGCCCACCCCTGATCTATGACATTATGGCTGACTGAGCGAGAAGAACCTTGGGAGAGGAGATGTTCAAAAGGCTGGATATTTGGGATGGAGAACTGTCTTCAGATTGGCCCTACAAAATGGCTGACTCCAATTAATACACGTTCACCAGTTGTGGTGTGGGCTACTAGCTAAAAGAGTTACAAGGAATTTAAACCATTCATAAAGAAGACCAGGTTCTCTGTTCACTGTTGGGAAAAGGAAAAAGTGGACCTTGATCTGATCTAAGGTTGTTAGGTCTAGTTAACATAACATATTTTCTCACTGTTCCAGCCAAGGCCTGCTCCTTAGGTCCATAGGACTTTCTCCTAAAACAGATAGCATGGTTTAGATCTCGGCGAGTCGTGTGAAGCCAGGTAGCTATAATTTGTTAGACAAAGCATGAAATAGTCATGAGATGGATCCCAAATCTTCAGACACAGCATTGGCCCATCAAGCTCTGCTTTGTTTGTGTTGAAGGAGTGAGGTTGTCCAAGATTACAAAGCTTGTTCCATTTTTCACATGCTATTCCTGGAAATTGGGAACCTGCTCTCTGGAAGGGGATGGTTCTTCTCCTAAAATGAAGCAATATTCCAGATCTTACAGTTATGGCTGAGCAAAGAAACTGGCTTCTAGAGAGCCGGGATTTTGGTCCATTAAGATTTAGGTTTTAACTGGGTGTGAAAGAGGATTTTCTTTTCCCAGCATGCCTTGGTATTCCAAGAACTCTACCATAGAACTTCTGCCTAAAAAGGAGACTCTGTCCCCAAGCAGTGGCTATTTCCTCGGGGAACTGTTTCCAAGGACCTGGCTTTGGAGAAACCCATCTGACCATAAAAGGTAAGCTGAAACTTAATAAGAACTTATTCTTCATGGGAGAAAGCCCATTATCTCATTTAGCATTACCTGCATAAATGTCTACCTAAATTTATTGCTTGTTGAAACTGCACCACCACTGAAGCTTGTCCCGTGTTTACCCTAAAAACCTGTCCTCCTCTCCACCTTCAAGCAGAGCAATGAAAAGTTCCTGCCTCTTTGTTGCCACTGTTGCTATATTTGGTCACCTTCAAAATGAGATCAAATGAGACCAAGGTAATTAAGCAATTAGACAAGGGAAATGCGAGTGCTCGCTTCAACCTTGGAAGTTCTTAAACTGCATGGAACAGGCCACTTCCTGTCACAATAATTCTGTTGAAGCGACTCCTTCTGTCCTCCAGAGCAAGAACATTTTGCAAAGGAGAGAAAGGAAGATACAAAGAGTTGGCTTCATTGGAAAGCTGGTCCAGACAAGGGAGACAGCACCCCACAATATCAGCGTGGGATAAAGTTACCTTCCCTAGGGTGCTTTAGCTATTGAAATTGGGGACCCACTGATTCTGGGAGACCCCAGATGTGTTACCATTTGCCAGTTTGAGACAACCTAGCAGACCCGCCATGTCTCACCAAAGAAGCCTTTGAATTGTGGGACTAGAGAATATTGTTGAGATTATGTCAGACCACAAGAAGAACACATAATTTGAGTTAGATAAAAAACCAGACAGCTCACCAGAAGCACTAACCATAAAGCTAAAGCTTAAATATTTTGAACATGCAATGCAAAGACAACACCCCCCCAGGCTTGATTCAAGCAGGAGTTCACAAGAACTTAGATGAGCAGTTACAGACAAACAATTCTAGCAAAAGAATTATCTGCTAGTTACAAAGAGTAAAAGCAACTAAATGATTGAAGAACCAAGGTCTCAGTCATGATCTACCCTGTCCGGCACTGTCATGATGGACCAACCAATGCCTTCTGAAATAGGCAGGCATAATAACAAGCTTTTCCTCTGGGAATCATGGCATGAAACCTTGATACATGGATTGGGGAACTCCCAGAGCAGAGATACAAAACCAACCATCATCTTCCATGGGCTCCAGGATCATTTATATCCCCAGAATTTGCCTGCCTACTTGGCCCCAGGAGAGTTAGAGCTATGAAATGGGCAACAGGCAGACAAACGCAACATCTAAAGATGCTCTGGGGGGCTCTTTACATGGTCACACTTCACATCTCTTGCTATCTGTTTCTCACTAGGTCAACAATGCATGTGCACAGAGCCTTCAAGGAGAGCATGAAGGTCTTCTTCTCTCTGCTGCACCTCAGCAATGATGTTGAATGTTGTCACTGCCTCTTAATTCAAGGCTCTTTATCCAAATGGAGATAGAATTATTGTGTAGCTGGGGGGGGGGGAGCTGGATAATGACACAGGAAAGCTCTACCTTGCTTTCTAGATCATGCCTTGCACTATTTTGTCCCCTAAAAGAAAATAAATCAAATGGAATCTTTACTACTGTGATAGACCAGTGTAAAAGAAAGCAGAAGTTTTCTGTAGGCATCCTTGAGACAACATTGTTCAAGGCTACTCGCTTGTGGAAGTCCCTGACTTCCAAGTTCTACCCCACCTTCTCCATCCATGCCCTGGGCTGAACTGCTGACCCAGCAAGCAGCGGCCATTATTCACTTCCCAGTGAAAGTCCAAAGCAGCAGAAGGCTCGATCTGCAAGATAGATTAACTGTTTTTTGCACTAGAGATGGTGGACCTTTAGCAATTTATCATGCAAGACTGCAACCGCTGGATTGTTCGGCCCTCAAATGCCGCCACCTTCTCCTCACCCTGATCCCTTCCCACTGAAAGTGAGGGGGAAAAAATGAAACTTTGGTCAAGTTATGCAGTGATAATTGCAGGGGGAAATGTCTTCTTTTAACCGGCTTCTTCCTTTCCAGTCGCCAATTATCGTGCTTACCCAATGCTGTCAGCTCCTGTACATCCCAAGTAATTAATAGCTTATGGACCAGCTCGGTGCTACTGAAAGTAATTACTGCAGGAGTGAGAAAGTATCCTTTAAACAAATGCAGCATTTGAAGGTTTCCTCATGTACCCAAACGTGTTTGCCTTGATCCCCGGCAACCTTACAACTGGGGTGCGAACTAATTGGTCTGCCCCTTTGGAGATTAAGGCAGGATTGAGTGGCTTCTTAATAGAAACCACGGGAGGCAGTGGCTATAATTAGCAACTTCACATTTCCTTAGTCTGTGCATTGAAAAACAAAAGAGCTGGTGAGACAATTAAAAAAAAAAGGATAGGAGACCACAACCCACCAGAGTAGCAATCACTTCTTCTCTTTTGAATAAGTCCTGGAAGAAAAGTCCAGAGTCCACCAGAAGTCTAAAATCCATCATCTATGCCATTTAATATATATAAATATTCTCAATAGTTTAGCTGGTGTGGCTTCTTCCCCCACATGAACCCTGGAAATTATCTGAGGTCTTCAGTACCTTGGACAGGTCCGCCCCCCCCCCCCAAAGAAGGACGTCTGCTGCCTCCACTCCAAGCTCCCTCCCTGGTGAAGAAAGAAGACCCTTGAAGAGGCAGTTCCTTAATCCTGGAAGTCCACTGGCCCCTCCTCAGAGGAAAGGGGCTCAAGAACCCACCCACCCTATTACATCCACAGGGCATCTTCCTCAAGTCAGTGTCCACATCACTGGCGGAAAACGTTGCCTGCTCAGATGTCCAACTCCCCCTAGAAAGCATTCCCCCCCAAAGTAATTTGATTGGACAGATTAGTTTCAGTTGATTAAATATTCACAGACCATGGGGGAGCACTTGCTGCTTGGATCATTTAGCCCAATTTGGATAAATCGGGTAAGATTACTTCCATCTTAGGCTGAGAGCTCTACTCATACGTAACCCAGTCTTGCTCCCTGGGAAACAAGATGGTGGCCTCAATTGTCTAGGGCAGGGGTAGGCCACCTTGGCCCTTTTTTGACTCGTGGACTTCAACTCCCAGAATTCCTGAGCCAGCCTGGCTCAGCTTGGAAACCTCTCCCTTTCCTCTCAGCATGGCTGGCTCAGGAATTCTGGGAGTTGAAGTCCACGAGTCATAAAAGAGCCGATCTTCCTGGATCTTGTTTCAATGGAGAATTGTGCCGGAGTGACAAGAACAAAGACAGGAGAGACTTTTGAACATTTTTCACACTTACGACTTTTGTAGCATCCACATGATCATGTGATCAAAATTCAGATGGCAACTGACTCATACGTATGACCATTGCTGTGTCCCAAGGTCATGTGATCGCCTTTGGTGACCTTTTGACAGGCAAAATCAATGGGGAAATCAGATCCACTTAACAACTGTGGCTAACTTATCAACTTTACAACAGAAATTGTGGTTGTAAGCCGAGGACGATGCCTGTACACCAAGATAGAAAAGGAACATATCTGAAAGTGGCTTTGTTTTTTTACCAGGCTGGCCTTGAAAATGCTGGGCAATGCTTCATTTATGACACGCTGAGTTAATCCTGATCGAAAAGTCTCAGCTATTTTTGTTTAATGTGTGCGCTGTTGTGGCTGAAATCAGAAGGGTGGGGAACATGGGATGCTATCAAGAATAGCGGAGGAGGAGGGGGAGGGGGAGGGGGAGGGGGAGGGAGCTTTGCATGAGAAAATAAAACTAGAAATTGCCCCAAAGATTCATTCTAGGAAAATAAAACACTGCAAAATGCATTAGATGCAATGTCTGCACACTTCTTTAGAAAAGTAATAAACTGATAAAAAGGGGTAACGAAGAATGCATTAAACAAACAAACAAGCAAGCAAGCTGTCACTGCGAGTGGCTTTTTTAAAAAGCAGCCTGTAAGGGGGTTGCTGGGCAGATTAGGTTACGATGAAAAACAGGGAGTTTATTCCCCAATGAGTAAAACGACCAAATTCTTTTTAATACGGCTGCTTCATTAGCATTGGTGTGACTCTGGGCTTTAGAGAAAAAGGGCTTTAGCTCCTGTGGGGTGTCCAGCAAGGCCATCCTGACAATTCTCCACACTTAGGGACAGCGACCCTCACTTGGCCTGGTCTGCTTCGCAAGGTGGTTGTGATGATAACCTAGTGCCAGACCAGGGCAGAGGAACAGAGCTCTCGGGGATGAAAATGGGAAGGAAAATACACTGGGAAAAGACCGGTTCTCCATCCACAAGTCCTCTCTTCTTTCAAAAAAAAGTGTGGATTGTAAGACAGAGAAGGCAGTGAAAGTGGAAAATAGGAATGAGAAGCCAGCAGACGAGGGGATACCCCAGAAGATATCTGAAATTCATTCACAAACACGCATTAAATAAAATATGTGGGTTGAGGGAGATAGCATCAAAACAAGTTGCTTAAGGATAAACAGCGATGCAATCTCCTGCCAAAGAGATTTTCTGTTCAATTTTCTCAACGGCAGTCATGGGGAAAGGCGCCGTTTGCTCTGTCTGAGAAGCTGCCATGTTTTGAAAGATTTGATCATTTGGAATCGCCAAGTTCTCTGCCCACATTGTGGCTGGCTGGGGAATTCTGTGCGTTGAAGTCCACAAGTCTTAAAGTGGCCAAGTTTGGAGACCTCTGGCTTAAAACATTAGAAACCAACCACGAAGGCCCTGATGGATTGTGGGTGACTGTGGACTGCATTGGCAAAATTTTCCAGTGGGTCAAAGCAATCCGGGGGTCTCTTTGCTTCCTTTCTGGTGAT
This sequence comes from Protobothrops mucrosquamatus, assembly GCF_001527695.2. Classification (NCBI taxonomy): domain Eukaryota; kingdom Metazoa; phylum Chordata; class Lepidosauria; order Squamata; family Viperidae; genus Protobothrops; species Protobothrops mucrosquamatus. The sequence goes on from NW_015386412.1 coordinate 503,973, forward strand.
GTGCAAATGTTATCCCAGAGACCTTCAGCAGGTCCCTCTCAGGAGAGGAAAAAGGAGCTGGCCACCTGCAGTTTTTAATTTAATTGTTGATGGAAAAGTTAAAAAAAACAAAAACAAAAAGCAATTAGCCTAATTCAGTGTTGCTCTTCTATTTCCCCCTATTTAAAAAAAACAGATTGACAAACAGCAGTTCTGCAATCAGGTTAAAGAATAAATGATTGCAAGGTTTGGGCTGTGGAAAATGCAGAGGGGGGGAGCTCCTGTTTTGGAGCCTTGTGAGCACAAACACACACAAGAAGTGACCCCTGGCTTTAGGGAGAGGGGACTCAAGAATAGCCTGAGTGCTGGTCAGGGTGGACTTGTGCCAATCCTGAAATACTTGCAAATAAATACATCACTCAGACACTCACAATCTCATTTGGGTGTGTGTGTCTCTTTTTCCCTTCTGCAGTTTTATGGGGAGTGCAGTAAGTCACAATTTGTCCAGTGCAGAATCCTCTAAGCCAGAAGTCAGCAACTTGATGGACACCAATTTCCAGAATTCTTGACCCAGCATGGAATTGTAGTTCCACAGGCTGTAAAGTTGCCATAGTTGCCCACCTCTGCTCTAAGCCATAAAAGCTAGTTTACAAGCCAAAGGGTGGATGCCCTGATCAAACCGACAACATTATGGCTTAGCCGGAAGTGAGGGGCCTACCTTGGACCTTCATAAAAGGTGGCAACCATCAGCTGCTCCATGAACTGCAAGCATCAGGCACAAAGGATCAGGACCGCATGTTACGTTGCAACACAGAAGATGTATGCAAGTCTATACGCAGGAATTTAGTCAACTCAAGTTCCACACTAAATTGGTGCTAGATAAGTTTTAACAGAATTCAAGAGAGGCTGGACTTGGACCCTTTGTGGGAGCGTAATAATTCTAAGCTGATGACCTGCTTAACTCCACTTCTCAGCTCTGCCTGCTCTTCTCCTGCACCAAGGATGTATACCTCTAAATGGAAAGCTCCTGGTCAAGTTCAAAGCTATGACCATCCCAACTTCCTGTTTATCGATCGATGGAAAGGCATTCAACCCATGGTTTTTAAAACACTTGTACAAGGCTTCCATCAAACCCATTGCTCAGATGGACACCATAAAGGTAATGCTGTGGCTGCCCACCTTTGACTCCCAAATGTACTGGGAAGGAATGAGGCTTTCAAATGAAATGCACAACAGGAGTTATTGTGAAGCCCCAGGGCAGGGATAGGCCACCTTGGCTCTTTTATGACTTGCGGACTTCAACTCCCAGAATTCCTGAGCCAGCATGGCTCAGCTTGGAATCCTCTCCCTTTCCCCTCAGCATGGCTGGCTCAGGAATTCTGGGAGTTGAAGTCCACGAGTCATAAAAGAGCCAAGGTGGCCTACCCCTGCCCCAGGGGTTCATAAGACTTCAAAGCAAAAGGAGGTTGAATGGAGAAGCTTACATTACCAAATGATAACCGCCGGAGCAGTTTCTTAGAAAGCTGAAATAATGCATATTTTCCCCCCAAAGTCTACTCAGCAAATGTTTGCTTGTCCGTGATTGCTGATCACAGTTGTGTGATAATGTGTGCACCACATTATACGGCCTTGAGAAGATTTCTTTCAAAATGAGGTTTTCCCATCCCTGTCAAACCACTTCCTGCCCTGAGTCCCTTGTATAAACTCTGCAGATTAAAAAGGAAGGCAAAACCTGACTAATCAAAACAGGCTCCTGCTTTTCCAAGCAAATCAGGAGGAGTTGCCACACAAAGTAAATCCACTACAAAGAAGCTTTGTGCAGGACATTGATTTTGCTTCCTCTGGACCACAACAGTTGAAACATGTCTTTCACACTGGGGAAACTAATCCAGGACTAACAGCCAATTTCTCAACTGCTAAGTATCGATTTCCACCTACTAAAACCAAAGGGCCTGATTTATATCACCTAGAGTTCATCTGAGAGGTCTATGCAGGAAAGGCTTTGGCCAAAATCACAACCATGTGTACACAATTTGCTGCCTTGGTCCATGACAGTTATAATCCTCTACACCAATGTTTTGGACCTTGGTAACTCCAAGACGTGTGGACTTCAACTCCCAGAATTCCTCAGCCAGTCATTTTGAAGTTGCCCAGGTTCAGAAACATTATTTTACAATATACATTCATTCATATCCCATGAATTACAACCAAAATTGAGTTAATCCAACATTGCTGAAGAAAGGAGAATTTTGAAGTCCCATCTTCTACTCCACGGCTTTTCAACCAGTGGTACGGGTATCACCTGTGGTACATTGGCACCTGGTAGGTGGTATGCGACCATCCTAGAAAAGTGGTAGCGGGGGAGGGGAATGAGCTGAACCGGTGGCAGCACCGCACAAGCCTGAGTGAGAAATGGCTGGAGCTGCAGGGCTGTCAGGGCTCAGTGGAAGCACCAGGATCAGTGCAAGGCTCTAGCTGGAGCTCAGCGCTGATCCTGGCACTTTTACTGAGCCCAGAAGAAGCGCCGATCAGCTGGAATGTTGCAGCCTCTCCAGGGTCTTGTGATTTACATTCAGATGCTTGGCAACTGATTCATATTTATGACGGTCACAGTGTCCCAGGGTCATGTGAAGTGACCAAAACCTGCTGCAACCACCCAGCAGATGGGGGGGGGAATAAAAACCAAACACCCCCCCATCCCACCCCCGCTGCCAATCCTCAACAGAAATGCTCACAACAATGAAAACCTCGGACAGGAGGAAGAGCGCCACCGGATGGGCAGGCAGGTGTCTTGCTCAGCTGTGGCTTGGGGGGCACTTTTTCAGTGCCATTGTAACTTCAAACAGCCACTAAGTGCACTGTTGTAAGTCGAGGACTACCTGTACTTTATCACTTTTTTCTTTTTGGTCAAGTTTTTGACACCTTGCTAGGCGACTGGTGGTACTCGGATGTTGCCATATCCTAAATGTGGTACAATGGGTGAAAAGGTTGAAAAGCCCTGTTCTACTCTACTGAAGATCATCTCAAAGAACTCTCCTGGGCTTCCCTGTCCTTCTTGCCTATTGGCCAATGACAGCTTTTTGGCATGATTTTGCATGATTGACAGAGTGAACATGAGATGTTTGTATTGCTAAAATAAAGCTTTCCGAATCTACCAGTGGTCTCCAACTATGGGTGAGGTGCTATTCAGTGGCTTTGCTCCATAAAAAGATGAGAAATTCTGAAGCAAACAGCTTGGAATGTCGATTTGCAACAAGGAGGTGTCCGTTCAGATTGCTTTAAGAGCAATCCTAAAGCTGTGGTGGTGCAGTATATAGAATGCAGTATTGCAGGCTAACTGCCCACTGCCCGCAGTTTGATTCTGAATGGCTCAAGGTGGACTCAGCCTTCCATCCTTCCAAGGTCAGTAAAATGAGGAGCCAGATTGTTGGGGGCAAAATGCTTACTTTCTAAACCACTTAGAGAGTGAAGTGGTACATAAGTCTAAATGCTACGAGTATTGTTATTGCTTTGCTCTCGGGATTGTTTGCTGGCCAAGCGGGCCCCTTTCCTCTCTCCCTTCCCCACTCTCTTCAGCCAAAGAAAGAATCCCAGGCAACCCTTCCTTACCCAAAGCCTCCTCAGCTCGTTGGGGTGGATCAGCCCCTGGTCTCCATTCATTGGCTCTGCTTCTCTTGCCGTTGCATTTCTATGGTTTGGGGGAATCAAGCAGGCATCTACTGAGTGATCCACTCTTGTCAAGGTCTTCCGGGCCAGGAGAGAGATAATTAGCTTCCCTCGGCTTTGTGTTTATTCACATGGATGGATGGATGGATGGATGTGCACCCTCCTCTGAATTATAAAGCGTTGCTTGGAATATGTCAGGGAAAAGGCAGATAAATATTTTAAGAATACGGCATAGATACAGATAGATGCAAATAGGTGAGGTGTTTCATCTGAAGCATCCTTCCCGGGCTGAGTCTTTTACCCTACTCACATCAAAGCCGGTTGTACAGATCTGGGTCAAAATGTCTTCTCTGAAGCTTGTTGTCGCTCTCTCTCCTACACATACACCAAAACACAGGTACAGAGCGTGAGGCAAGGTGTTGTAACTCTAGACTAGGGCAGTGAACAGCAAACACCAGCAGAGGGCACATCGGAGGGGACGTCAGTGGGTCCAAAGATCCAGAAGGTGGATTGGGACCTTAAATGGAAACCACTGTCCCCGCCTTTAGCTCAGTTCCAAAAGGAGGCCCGGAGCGATTCCTGGCAGACTTACCAGCTGCACACTGGTACTTTGGCTGAGTTTGACTGATTCAGCAGCAGATACTTTTATCGGTGGTTAATTGAATCTCATCGCATCCACCGTGCCCCCTCTGCTCCTTACACAACTGTTCCAACAAACTTGGCAACTTCAAACACACTCATGGATTTGGAGCAGATGTTGGAACATGGGCCAAGAGGCACCCTGAGTTGCCTGTTTCAAGTGGGCAATTTAAGAAAACCAAATGGTTCACCTGAACTTGTAAATTGTGCTTCCAAGAAATGTTCAGGTAGGAAATTATTTAATCAGGTTGGAGGTGATTTGCTAGGAATGCAACTGATTGCACATCTGCGACCTAGAGAGGCCTTACAATGACTCCCAGCAGCCCCCCCAAAAACCCCCGAAGTTTCTCCAAAGCTCCATTGAGAAACGGAAGCCACCTGCAGCCTTGAAGGCCTCCAAGCAGGTCAAGGGAGACAAAGCAGTCCCGGCATTTGGAGGTACACATATATATATAAACTAAAAAAATCAAAACACAAAGAAGAAATTCCTGCACGAAGCTCAGTTCTAACAGGGATATTATCCCTGTTCTTTAAAAAATAGTAGCTGAATCAAATGGGTTTTCATTTCTTTTAATTTGCATGCAAGAATATTTTAGAAGGGGGACAGGAAAGGAGATTTTTTTTCCATTTGTAAGGCCGACCTGTGCAATGGGTGACACTGCTTCAGAAGAAGATTCTCTTCTTCCACATTCAGGGGGGAATGCTTCTTTTTTGCAATACCACCCATTGTGCAGGCCGGTCTTGCAAACAGAAAAAAACCCAGCTCTCTGCTGGTGTTTGCTGTTCACTTCTCAAACCTTCTTCCAAGGTGGTGTGTACCACGTGATTCCAGAGCAGCAAAGGGGCCTAGACTTCTTGGAACATGGAGTTGGTCCTCTAGTATCTGCTGACCAAAGTTTCAAGTCTGCTAATTCTGCAGCCGGGAAGCGATTCTCCCAGGACAAAAGTCCACCTGCGAGGTCCTGGTGGGAGGCGAGTGTAAGAGGAGGACATCAGCAGAGCCAGGCTGGAAGGAGCCTGGGACATCCCTGTCTGCATTTCCTTTCATCAAAAGCATCTTTTCTCAAGATGCATCTTCTGTAAGGAGGTGATGGGATGGCATCAGTCCAGCAGTAACCCTTCCCCCAGCTGACTTTCAGAGATCAGAGGACCAACCCCCTACAGGGACTTGAGCACCCAGGTGGCCACAGGACATTAGGTAGGATTTCTGCAAACCCAGCCTGAGGTGGTAGAGGCCACCTGGACATTTGCAGCATGTTCTCCTCCTGGTGCAGATTTGGAAGCCGTGCTGAGAGTGCCCGAGCCCTCTCTTCCCAGAACTGGCATCCAGGTGTTAGTGACACTGCAAAAAGCAGCTGGGAAGAGACAGGAACAAAAGGCAGGCTGTTAAGACGCTCCTCTGGAAACCTGGCTGAGCTTTTAAGCAAACGGCTGATGTATAATTTAAACCCTGACCTTGTGGAGAGGTTTAAATCCAAAGCCAGGGGCTGGGCCCAACCCCCAGGTGATCACCGCAACCTTGCTGGTCACAGTGCGTGTTTCAAGAGAGCTTTCTGAAATATTTAAGTCATTGGAGAAGCTCTCCCGAGGCCACCGGAGCAAATGAAGCACTAGACAGATTTTTCTTCTGCAAGAGGATTTGATAAATAAATAAATACATATCTAGCTTTGCTGAGGAAGACCATGGTGAAACTGGGGTTTAAAAACACACTTGTAAAAGAGATGTGCTACTTATGCAGCACGGAAACAGTTTGGCATCTCAGACAGGCCTTAGCAACCAGCAATTTTTAACTCTCCAACCTAAGATTGCTCTTCAGCAGGGGCAATCGTTTCCCCCAACTGCTTATTTTAAATTCTCTCCAAATTCTCAGATTTCTTCCTATCCAAGTGTGGCTCCTGTTTTTCTACCTCATCCTGAGCCTCATTTAAAATATCTAATTGCACAGGACATTCAAAAATACCCTTGCAGAAATTCAAGCTTTACCATATGGTAGAGACCAGCACTAACAAGCTAGTAGCCAAGAAAAGCTAAACCAGATCGGAGTATATTCAATTAGTTGAGAACCAAACAAAAACAAATTTATAATTTCCTTATCTCCTTCAGTGTTTACCTCCCCCCTTCCTAATTTTTCCCCGAGTTGAATTTTAAATTCTAAATGGCTACACAGGTAGGCCTTGGCTCCCAACTGGTTGCTTTTCTCACTGCTAACTGGCAGCTAATGCCGCGTGACCTTCCTCCTTAATGTTGGGCTTTTTTGATCCATGATGTAACATGAAATCCAAGCCTTCTGCTAATCATCAACATCTCTGACTTAACTGTCACTTCACTTGTTAGGAAATATCCAAAGGGATCCCAGGTGCACCGGGAGAAACGGAAAGTTAGACTGGCATAAATGTTTGCACAGCAGATAATATAATATAATATTACCTACCACATATGGTGCTGGGAACTCTGGGCATTGCAGTCCCAGGCTGGCCTAAACTATTTTTAGGTGTGTATCTTTGCTGGACAGAAAAGATTTTACAGCCCTCCTGGGACGGTACTCAATGGGTTTTGAAACTAAGCCTTGCTATCACTTCCGACTAAGAAGATTAGTAACAATATTGAACAGTGAGTAGCAGCAATATTGATTTTCTTTGGTGTTCCATCCACAGCTCCGTCTTCTCACTATCGGTTCCTCCAAGCTGCAGCAGCCAAAAAATTCTTCCCTGTTGGGAGACCTGCCCTGTAACCACTTCAGTTCAGGAGACAACAACGGAAAGCTCTGAGGAGGGGGCCAGACCTTCAAAATGCATACTGCTGGCTCAGGAGTCCTGCCCGGTGCTCCCCAATTCTCCTTGTCCATGAAGAAAGACCATCCAGCCAATCATGCCCCAAAATCTGCTGTGACAACATCTTTGCCTACTAACAGAAGATCACCAATGATGGGTCTAGATGGACTTCCATGGCAGACATCAAACCAAAAGAAAGGAGAAAGAGAGGGTTGACACGAATGTCAAAGAACTCGGTGGCCCTAAAGAGGAGGACAGCATCCTTACAAAGAGGTAAAATATAGCTGAATAAATATATTAGGGAAAATGTAAAGAGGAGGAGGAGGACGACGAGGAGGAGGAGATGTCTGCAACTCTGAAAGTCAATGGTATCTCCAACATTAGCATGCAAACATGCCTGGAGGCACCCCCACCGTGGCTATACTGCCTTCAGGTTAATCCAGAATTGACGCAAGCCACCAACCAGGCCTGAGAGAGGGAAGGAAAGGAGGAGGGAGGAGGGGGGAACTTGGTGAGATCACCGGGCATTGGTCCCCAATGCCTGGACTTGCCCATCGGACGGGGGTTATAGATGGCAGAGGAGGGGACCTGACACGTAATTGATAAAGGTTTCCATCTGCCAGGCCACATGGACAATTTTGCAGCATCTAAATATTGGGGTGGGGGGGAAGAGAGAATAAACTATGCTTTGCAAAAACACAGCTGCAATTGTATAATTCTTCACAGCTCCCTAAATAGCATTTCTAAAGGCTGTGAGTTCCTGAGAACTCTCAAGATTTCCTGACACAGTTGTGCGTCTTCTTTGGGGAAAAAACAAAACTCGACACTTTGATAAAGTGTGAGGTGTATTTAAAGCAGGTTGGCAATGCAGGAGGGGCGCATGGTTGCCTCGGCTCCTTTGCGGAGCGCCCATCAAGAGGGCTGTGAATGGGAAGACGCTGGACGGGGCCACAACCCCCTGCTCACTGCCTTATGACCCAGGGAGGTCGCAACGGTTTCATGACAATGACACCCCCAACTTTCTGGGAGAAATGTCTTGACCGCTAAAGATAGTCCAGGCACTGTCTGACCACCCTCTCCCCACCATTCTGACTATCAAAATTCATGGGATGGTTTCAACACATCTTTACTTTAAGGTGCAAACATGGCCGGGACGCTGGCATTTTTGTACTGAAGTGTATTGAATTTTGTTGTGAGAAACAATTGTTTTTCTCTCCATTCATTTCTTCTCCTCACCCTGCAAATGTTTAGAAATTTATGCCCCCCACCACCACCCAGCTCCAGCTGTTTTCCTCTATCCTGGCCCACCCCAAATCTTCGGCGGTGCACTATGGGGACTTTGGGGGCTCCGTGATCAACTCACACCAGAGATGGGCTCCTCAGGATCCACCTTGACCAAGATGGGCCCAAGCAGGCGCCCCAAAAAGACCGAAAGGTTCTTTTTCACAACTCCCTGTAGACAAGATGGCGGAAAAAGGCACAACTCAGCACAAATGGACAGGGAGGCAAACAAGATGGGGATGGTGTCCTTCCAAGTCTGCTCCATGGAAGGTTAGGAAGCCTGAAGATAACAGAAAAACAATGGACCTCTTCCCTTCGTTCTGCCCTTCCCCCGTGTTTTTCCTCCTTTGGAAATCACCCCCTTCCTACTTCTGCCCCCAACGCTTCCTCCTCTTTGTCTCTTCTCCACCTACCCCCCCTTAAAGCACCGCTGTAGCTCAGCCCTCTCCTTTCCTCCCCAGTTCAACTAATGAGCCATAAATAACTCAATGAAGGTGTCAACAAAGAGAGTCATTTATCATACCTTGTCAGGAGGTCCCCTTCTTTGGAGGAGAAAGCAGGGACTCGTGCAACATGTCCAAGATTTATTCCTTGAGTGGAGCCCCCTCCCCCTCCTTTGCCGCCTTGCCCAAAATTTATCTTGCGGAGGAAGCCATGCAGGTGTGCTGCTTTTGACAAATAAGCCACCGAGCCTGGTATTCATCACTGGCGGGCCTTTGTGGGACAGAGGCAGGGGGAAATAAATATATTCTTTGCAAGAAAGTACTTGTGATTCAGTGGGCTCCGGAGTGCAAGGGAGGATGGCAGAAGACAAGGCCATTATTTCACCCTCCTTTGTCTGGAAGGAGGTGGGGCTGTGGGAAGTAACTTTGCCATCCAAGTCTCCATTATTCACTGCATGGTTAAGCCACCCCCAAGGGAATGGGGTCACCAGGATTTCTCCAGACCTTTCTTTTAGGCCCCCTTCCCCAAGTTGGAGCCCTCTAGGAACATTGGCGCTTCTGTTGGAGACAGACTGTCCCACTCGGGAGGAGGGGTCAAGTGGGGAATCAGTCTAGAATCATTACGTAGACGCAAGAGGACAAGGTCCGGCCTCCTTCCAATGCCATTGAACCTTATCTAGTCTTTCCAAAGGGCAAAATACCAGTCTGGGAAGGTTGTTGTGAAATAGGCATTGAGTGATAAAGTAGCTACTTTATATTCCAGAGTGTGGGTCTGGTTGTTCATGACTGAAGCTTCAGCCCCACAGTTCCCCTCGAGGCATGGACTACAGAACTTAGGGTCTAATGAAATGGTGCTGTTTACTCCAGAGTCCCCCTTTTTGCTTCGACTGCACCCTTTTTCTTCATTAATTGCAACCACGTCACACAAGGGTGCCTGCAGCTCCTGGACAGTCAGAACAAGCAAGCGGGTCACGATAGGGACCACGTGTTGTCCAGGATTTGTCCAAAATTCCTTCATCCTTCTGCCCTGCCTATTACCTACCTATAATTATTCCAAGCAGCCCAGAGAACACGAAACACACAGTGGGAGCAAACGAAAGCAGGTACAAAAATAAGTTCCAAGTTCCTTCCTACCTCGCTCTTTCAAAATTGGTTTCTGTCACCTTCCCTCTGACACGAAGGGGCACGCTGCATTCTGCACTGACAACTGAGCGGGCCTCATTAAAGCAGCAACTCGTTTTCGTAGCAGGTCCCTCACGCTTAGCTGGGATGATTCTTCCCAGAGCACACCAGGTAAGGATGCTTGCACGCCCACATTTTGTCAACAGAGAGAAAGGGATCAGTTGGAAATGAGATTAGGTTTCATTCTTCATGTTTGGATGCCTGCATGCGATCCATCCTGATGGAGCTCGAAGTCTTTAAAAAAAATACTGCTGAATTGTTTTGTTGCAAAAAAAAAAGAAAGAAATGCAGCCCATTTGCAATAAAGTGAGTGGGCTGAAATGTACCTTTTCCAAATCTTTAGGAGAAGTTCCAGTCTGTGGGTATGACTTTGGGGGACAGCTGCCCGTAGACAATTTAAAATAAGCCTCCTAGAAGAGACCAAACTTGGTTACTATAACTTGAGCACATTACAGGAAGCAAGCAGTCTTATTATTAAAATAGACCAAACAGGTTTTCTTTCTTTATACACACAAAAACACTGAACTATTTAGGGGCATGCAGAGCTGAGCCGCTGTCAACATTTAATACAAACACTTTGCTTTTCCTGCTCCAAAGAAGAGGAATTCAGAGTAATTTTGCCTCCCAATAAGCAGAGAAATGTTTTCAAAATACATCAGCCCAGTTTTACTGAACTACACTGATTTGGGAAATGACTGTGAGGAGGCAGACCTGGAACCTAAGACAAATCTTAAGATGATGGCGTCCTCTCTTTGAGAGAAAAGGCAGATCTGGTGGTCCCTTTGAGGCAGCTGTTGAAATGGAGGTCTTAACTTAGATGATGAGAACCCAAAGACGCCCCTCTTGCGTTGGCTTGGTTCTTCTCACTTAGTGCACTAAAGCCTAAGCACTCCAGGTCCTTCGTGCAGACCCCAACAGTGGAATCAAATACTGTACTTCCTAAATTCCTCATGCTGAGGAGGAAAGACGTAGCTTCTTAGTCCCAGAATTCCTGGCATTCACACCCCACCAACCACCCAGTTCCTCCTTCCAGCTCATCGCAATGACAATCTTCAAGCGCCAAGAAGATAATGAAGGACACATATTTGCTTTCCCCCATCTCTTTGATTTATGGTGTTTAAATTGTTCTCGCCTTACACTTTAACTCCGAGTGCAACCCTAGGTTTTGATGCCGAATTATATGTTTGTTCTTGGGTGTTACACACTCAGCAAGCCAATCAAACCTCAGTGACTTCTGTGTAAAGCCCGACGCTGACTCTTGGCTTGCTTCCGTTGTCTTCACTTTGTGTTCAGTGAATTCAAACTGATCGCCTGACTTTTAACACAGCGGGGACGAAAGCATTTACTTGTAAAACAAAGCAAGGGCTTGTTCGGAGGGGAATGTGATAATCAATCCAGTTGCCACTGAGCAAGTAAGTGTTCATTTACCATGATGTGACCTGCAGCAATAATATATTATGTCTTTTGCCAGCAGGAACTCAGCCAGCTGCACTACATGGGGACTTTGTCTGCAATCACTCACAACCGTTCTTCCCAACCTTTTGTTCACCACTCATTAAGGTGAATTATAACAGGGAGATAGAATTTTTTTTTTTCTGGAGCAATCCACTGCCAGAACCCATCGCCTGGATCGGAGATAGCTGTGACCCTGGCAGGCAGGGAAGGTGCAACCTGCCCAATTCGCTTGATCCCTCCAGAAAAGATCCCAGCTACAGGTGGGCTATATCAAGAACTTGGTCAACACTGGCGGCCATTTGCCTGCAGTATTCTCAACGCTTAAAATTTTATAGATCTTTTTAAGATCGCTTCACAATCCCTGGCTGCAATTATGGGGAGTTCAAGCTCTCCTTGGAGTAGCTGGCCAGTTGTGGTAGATGGGACCTTGACCCTCCAAGCCTTTAGAAGATTCCTCAAGAGCAGCTGCCCTACAGAGAGTCTGGATGCTGATGATGTAGAAGTTGCCCAAGTTAGTCAAATATGGACTTCTCCTTGGCTTTATGACTTGGGTTTTGTTTATTGCAAAATGCCTTGAAACTACGGAAGTAGGCAGTCTATAAATCTATATGATCCTATAAATAAATTCCGAAAAGGCCACAGGTTGCCTTCTTGATTTCTGGCTGAGCAGAAGAACAGCTCTGCTGTCCCTGGAGGTGCTGCAGCTTAGCTGGAAAGCGTTCTGAGAACTTCTGAGAACAATCCATTAGAGCAGGAACTAATATGTTGCCCTCTCGCTCTTCAACACTCACACAGGGAGGGAGGGAGGGAGGGAGGGAGGGAGAGAGAGAGAATATATTCATCCCTTGCAGATAAAAGTGTTCTCCCTGTACTTATTGGGTGTCCCCCTTTCAACTGCCCCATGCTTTCTCCTCCAGAATGCAAAACCAGCAGCAGATCTTCCAGCCCAGCCCATCTAGTCTTTCTCATCCTTCTTCTCCAGCTAAGCCCCTGACCAAGCCCCCCCAAACAGAAAAGGGACAGAGAGAGGATCCAGGCCAAGATGCGCCAGAGATGGCATTCTTGGAGCCTGCCCTGGATTCCCTTCTCCTCCTTCTGAGCCTCATTTCCTCTTCTCAAGAGACGCTGCATCCCAACATCGTTCGTTCCCTTCTGGACACGGGTGGACTGGGAGGAAAAAATCTCTCCCTGCTCCACCTCTCTGAGGCTGGTCTGTTAATATCCGGAAGCAGCGTGGTCCCTTTGCAATGGGCTGCGACCCTCAGGGTGCCACATAACTTGCTCAAAACTATTACCAGAGTCCAGTAAGACGAAGCCAATGCGCTTATTTTTAGACTGATGCCCTATCTCTGTGGGTTAGCGCAGAAGTGCAACCCTTATGGACGAAACAGAAGTCCATGTTTTTCAGAGCAACAATAAGGATCCTTTTTTGCTGAGACCAGCCTTCCCTGCCCTGGCTGAGGGAGATGGGCTTGGTGGTCCCAAGCAGCTTCAGGACAGCTGACAGAGACCAGATTCCTAAGTCCCAAAGGAATGTCTTTTCCTCGACTCCAGGTTAATCAATCAATCAATCAATCAATCAATCAATCAGAATAGAGCTGGAAGGGACCTTGGAGGTCTTCTAGTCCAACCCTCTACTCAAGCAGGAGACCCTAGACCAGTGGTGGCGAACCTATGGCATGGGTGCCAGAGGCGGCACTCAGAGCCCTCTCTGTGGGCACGCGCGCCCTTGCCCCAGTCCTAGGCCTTCAGCTGGGTTTTATAAAACCTTTTCGCTTTAGGCTTCCGCCGCCATCTGCAAAAAAAAAAGGTTCAATCAATCACTCAATTTCAACTTCTCGTGGGAAAAAAAAAGATCTTGCAAAGTTGGAATTGATTGATTGAACTTTTTAGTCCCACCCAGTCTGCCGTTACCACAGCAGCCACACCCACCCAATGGGCCACACCCACCCGGCACCCGACGATGCATAAGTGGGTTTTGGGTTGCAGTTTGGGCACTCAGTCTCTAAAAGGTTCGCCATCACTGCCCTAGACCATTTCAGAGCTGTCCAGTCTCTTCTTAAAAGCCTCCAGTGATGAAACACCCACAACCTCTGAAGGGAAGCTGTTCCACTGGTTAATTGTTCTCACTGTTAAAAAGTTTCTGCTTAATTCCAGGTTGCTTCTCTCCTTGATGAGTTTCCATCCGTTGCTTCTTGTTCTCTCTTCTGGTGCTTTGGAAAATAAGTTCATCCCCCCCCCCCTTCTCTGTGGCAGCCTCTCAAATACCGGAACCCTCTCAAACACCGCTTCATAGTGTTTTGCAGTCAGTTTACAGAGTCAGCATCTTGCCCCCCCAACAATCGGGGTCCTCATTATTGTCGTACCACCCGCAAAGTTGACTTCAGAGAAAGAGGATTTCCATGCAAAAGAAAGGAAAAAGAAAGAAGCCAAGGAGCATCTGAGCATTCAAAAGACTTCCATTTTGCCACCTGTTAGCGTCCCAACCGGCATCGGTTTCAAAAGGGCAGACCAGCCACAGCTTTTACAATGCTTTAAATGTAAACAAATGGTCCTTTTCCCCTGGGGGAAAATGCAGAAAAGGGCAAGCAAAGTATTTTGCTTCTTCTCCTGGTACTGAAGATAAAGTGAATGGTAATAAAAAAAAACCCTCTTCCTTCCTTTGGTGAAAAGTGAACAAGATATTGTTATGGGTGCCCTTTATATGGGCACAACAGGCCCACGTCTCTTTTTGCCCATTTTCTTGCAGAGCTGCCAGCTGCTAATTTAGCTCTCTTTTCTCTCTCTCCAACTTAGATTGAATATGATTTTTGCCCATCGTATTTTATCCCTTCATTTTTATCTTTCACCTTTTCCTCTCCAATCCTGTCCCTTTATCCTTTGAATTCCGCCCTTCTTTTTCCCGTTATCGAAAAAAGGCGCCCAACCCAGCCTCTGCAATCCCACCCAGCCGGTTGGTGACCTGCCTGCTCCAACTCTCAAGATCCCCCTTGGCCAAAATTAAATAAACAGATAAGCCCAAGAGGTTTCTGCGATTCCTCAGCAGATGGCAGCAGTGAGCCACCCTTGGATGCTTGGGAGACACTAAACGGAAACAGACCTAGTTAGGACTGGGATGGAAGACCAACAGAGAATACCAGGACTATAAATAGATGAGGAAATTGTTAGGAAAAAAACAACTTCCCAAGAGAAAGCAGTGGCTAACTATTTCTGCACTGCTACCGAGAAAACAGCAGGGATGCAGCCGTCTACTGTAAGAAATCACCCAGAGTTGAGTCTGATTTGAGATCATTGTGTTCCTTGACTAGACTTTGCCATTGTCGTGTTTGGGGAAACTGAGGAAAGAAAATAGTTACGTAGCAGAGAGGGAGGTATGAAAAAGAGGGTCAAGTGCAGTAATGAAGTATATGTATTGAAAGAGGTTGGTGGCCTGTCCCTAAAGCATCCTGTGGCCTGGAACTTTGCAAGCTTTCCAGCCAAGAAGAAATTTTGGTGACAAAGAATAAGTCCTTGGAAAAAGAACAGAAAACAAGGGAGAAGTAAAAGTCAAATGAGGAAGAATAATGACTCTGGGCTACCTCTTTCTCCTCCTCCTTCTCCTCCATGGTCACAGCTGATGCGATGTACTTGGTTCCTTGACAAATGTGGATGTTCTAGTCAATTCCGGCTATTTCTCACAAGTGAAACATAGCACACCTCAGATGTGTGCAATGGTGTCTCAGGTATGGCAGAAGATCTTCTCAAACTCTTCAGGAGGTGACTGCCAGCATCTCCGTACCTTCCCCCTTGAGAAAGTAGAACAACTTTGGGGAAAGGTGACCTTGCCCTTTTTTACTTACACACGCATACACACATGCATATACACAGACAGCTCTGCCCTTGTATATCAAAATGGCACATTTGAGGGCCTTCAGAGCTGAATGGGGAGGGTCCCTCTTTCCTCCATTGATGGAAAGGCTCTTCATAAGGAAATGGGGAGCATGAAACTTCTTAGTTGTGTACACATTCTCTAGGCAAAACACACAGAAAAAAAACCACCCACTAGGGTGGGGGATCCTTCAGGAGAGTCGTGTAATACTCCAGATAACTTTGAGCCCCATCCTCTAGGAATTGATCTCCATGCCAGCACCAGAACTGCCACAGCGGGTCGGAGGGCGATAAACCAGCCGATGGTCTGCCCCATCTCCTTTTGGAAAGAAGTGAAGACTTGCAAGTTCAGCATTTTTCAAATACGACCAAGATTTAAGGCTCCAAACAAAAAGATTCCGGCTCAAATTAGACCACCGAACTCGGAGACTGAAGTCAAACCGTCCTGCCATAAACCAGCAGTTGAGAGACAAATTATGGGATGAGACCCAGCATGTCCTCCCGGGTGTTGTGTTTAACAATAAACCCATTATATTATTAACTTGGTTCAATGGAAACCACAGTAGGGATCGCACCAATTTAATTTTGAGCACTGCAGGAAGCTCCAAGGTGCAAAAACCGTAGGATTGAAAAGAGCTGCTATCATAAGGCATTTCTGGGGTATGTAACCCCTGTATCTGCACCTTCTAAGCTTACAAAGATGGCTTTCTTCTCCATTCAGAAGTTTTTACAGTATTTGCTCTTCATGCTTTCCAATATTTCCATATTATAACAGAATAACAGAGTAGGAAAGGACCTTGGAGGTCTTCTAGTCCAACAACCTGCTCAAGCAGGAGACCCTGTACCATTCAGACAAATGGCTGTCCAAACTCTTCTTAAAAACCTCCAGTGTTGGAGCACCCACAACCTCTGGAGGGAAGCCGTTCCACTGGTTGATTGTTCTCACTGTCAGGAAGTTTCTCCTTAGTTCCAGGTTGCTTTTCTCCTTGATTAATTTCCATCTGTTGCTTCTTGTCCTGCCTTCAGGTGCAGAAGGCAGGACAGGAGAATAAGTTGAGCCCCTCTTCTTTGTGGTGAATTTTCTGGGAGTACCGGAAGCATAACCCATTTTATCTGGGTTAAGTTCTGATTTCTCCTCCCTTTGCATTCTGCATGATCACAACACACGAAACCAGCATCTCCCTCGTGGCTAAATCGCTCAATCCAAAGTAGCAGATCCTGAAACACAACAACTGAATGAAACTTCTGTCCATGAATGTACAACAAGCCACGATCTTCTGTCCTGAATGTAATGCAAAGCCATCATGGGTGGAGTCAAACATTGTGAATCACTGCTTTCACGGACCTTGTAACTCTCCAAAATCTCAACATGGTCTCTGAAGACATAATCCCCAGCTCTTCCTAGATTCTGAATGGTAAAGGAATGGGGTCAGGAAAGTGAAGAAGCCCCACATTTTAAGTGAAACTTCTCAACCAGTCCAGCTGCAGTGGAGAATGTCAACCTTCTGCTGACGTTTTATTCCATTATTTAAATTACTGGTTATGCTTCCGGCTTTATCTTATTGACAGCACATCTTGGCAGAGGAAAAAATTAATCTGCCTTGGAAACTAAAATAAAAGCACAGGGCAGTCAGGGAAATTCAGTTGGGATGGCGATTTTGCAACTAATACTTCTTGAGTTTTTGATGTACTTCCCTCTCCCTTCTGCTTCTGAAACCTCAGGACAGGCGAGATTTGTGGAAGAGCTAAGTGATGTACAGCCTAGCCAGATGCACATATTCCTCGTGGACTTATGTAGAGCATCAGGAACCTTTGGATTCTGCACCATCAGCGATTCTTCTGCCTTGATTGGTGTATGTTGGAAAGGCCCATTGCTTCTGTCCTTGGCCAGAATTCCCTCCTTCTGTTATCTGTTTTTCTATCTAGTAATAATTCTTCCTCTGTGGCTTCTTCAATGTCCTCAAAGGGGACAGACGGACCTAGAGAAGTACTGGGCTTTCCTTCATCGGATGCCCTCAAGGAAAGGCTGGAGAACCATTTCTTGGGGGTGCTTTCATCTTGGTCCTTGCCCTGAGTTTGGGAGTGGGTCGGTGGAGGGTTGGCTGACTTCCATGGCCTTGAGACTGCCGTCCATCCCTTGGTTGTTACAGATCTTGGAAGGCCTTGAAATCTTCTCTAGTTGCTCTTAAAATCTGATCCAAGGGGATCCTCCTGCTTAATCTCAGATGGGTTTAGGAGAACATGGGAAGTTGCCTTATCTCAAAACATCTTTGGTCTATCTGCTCTTGCTTTGCCTGGGGATTGTGGGCCCGAGAAGGGTCCTTTTGTCACCAAAGAGAGGACTGGCGCTCTGGGAGACACCCCTCCTGCTCTGCCTTCCTTCACCCAAAGAGCCCTGGGGGGCAAAGGCTCATCCGCAGCCAATGTTAGTTGTTCTCCAGGCACTGAAATGGGCCCCATCCCTTAGGAGTGTCTGGGTTCATGAAAGGGAAGCAAAAATACATCAACAAAATCAGGAAGAAGGAACATCAAAGTGAACTTTAACTGTCAATTAAAATGTGATTTTTATAAAAGAAAAAAGAAAGAAAGGGGACTGCAATCTCGCTGTTGTTTTCATAACATCTATTTATTATGAGTGGGGATTTTTTTTTAATCTGAAAGCTTCTCGTTAGTAAAGCATGAATTTTTTATGCTCTATTTTCTGCATTCTTCTCCCGTGTCTCAGCTTCATGCGGCATTTAAGAAGAGCGGCAGATCCGTAAGTTACCCTCCAGCTCGCTAAATCACCACATAATAGGATATAAGCAGCACATTAATTACCGTCATCAAGAGAATTAGTATGTCTATCTGTAAATATTAAAGCAGCCACCCTACCTCGAAAGGGAGGGCCCTGAGACAGGGGCACTTCAGGGGTCCCCGGATTTTAAAAGCAGACCCCCGGGTGCACAGGGAACCCAACGTGTTTCGGATGCTATCAGCCACAAAGAGCCTGCGTGGCTTAAGAGGGGTTGGAAGCATGCACAGAGATCAGCCGTGCTCAGCCCTGTGTGCGCAAGAGGAGGCTGGAGGGCCCATTGCAACCTCCAACTGGCTCTGGTCATTGGCACTGATGGTGTTACCTAGTTGGGTAATGAAATGTCTGCTAAAAAAACAACCGAGCCCAGAGAGCACCAAGCACCCCACAGTGCAAGCCTGAGCTGCAAATGCCCTCAACGTTTACTCCACTGCTCTTGGTGTAAATGTTTCCTGGAAACCCAGGACTCGGTTGAAACAGGGAAAGCGGCTTCGAAGCGCAGAAGAGACCAGCAGATCATTTCCTTCTAAGCAATTTTTTTTCCTATGTCAGGGAAAAGACAGACAGGTTTGTAAAAGGACAGGTCCCTCGTATCTGGTCTCACTGCAGTCACGAAGAATGCTTCGAGTTAATGGTGTGGATATGAAAAGGACCCTCCGCTCACCGGTCGGTATCCTTCAGAGAGGCCTCTCGACCATCTTTCACCCAACCTAATCCAGCACTGCAACGTTTTTCTGGGCAATTAACCTCCCTAGCAGTAGATGCCAACCAGTAGTGTGAAGCTGAGAAGACTTACTGATGACCTGGGGACCAATCCATCCTGCAAAGCACTTTTACTGAGCCATAAACCTCTTTTTTCCTGACTCTTTCACTTCTACCATACCATGTGAGGAAGGCTTTGACACCTCTTGTTGTGTTTTGCCAGGAAGGCCCAAACATGCAATGGCAAAGCCTGAACCGCTAGGCAGATATAGGAAAGACTTCATAGAGCAGACATGTCAAACACAAGGCCCGGGGGCCAGATGCGGCCTGCGACATGGTTTCATGCGGCCCGCGAAGCCATCGTGGAAACAGTGAGGGAACGGCCCCCGCTGCCTTGGCCCTGGCCCAGGCCGGCTGGGAGCCAATGTACAATTTTGTGGTGGCCATTTATGCTGAAATGCATTCAGTCTTAGCTCCACAAGGCCGTCTAGAAACAGCGAGGAACCAGCCCCTGCCGCTTCGGCCCTGCCCCCTGGGTGCATGCTGGGGAGGGGTCATCCTTTGTGAGGAATGAAGAAATGCACCATCGCCTGGAAGTGGCCAGCAAATGGCCCTCGCCTACTTCACATATCTGGCTTGATGGGCTCTGGGGGAGGGGTTTCGACAGGCAGTGGGGCTGTCTCACAGCGCCGAGAGGCTGAGCCAGGCGGCGCAAATCCAAAAAGAAGCACACTGCCACTCAGCCCCCAGCTTGCCCGATTTCAGCAGGCAGCAAGGTACAAAGCTGATGAGCTTCACACTGCCCGGCTCAGCCTCTTGGGGCTGTGAGGAGAGCACCCTGCTGCCTGCCGAAACCGGGCAGGCTGGGGGCTGGGTGGCGTCGCACTTCTTTTCGGATTCGCGCTGCCTGGCTCAGCCTCTCGGCACTGTGAGGAGAGCGCCTTGCTGCCTGTCTACCGAAACCAGGCAGGCTGGGGGCTGGATGGCATTGCACCTCCCTCTGACTTTGCCCTCATACCCATCATGAGCAACCTGGCTAAAGAGAGCAAGCACAGCAGTAGCAGCCTTGAGGAGGAGGTAAGTGAAGCTGGGCACCCCCTTGGGGAAGTGGGGCTGGGCTTGGTGCCACGGGTGCTTGAGGGCCAGGCTGGGCGTTTGACCTCTGCTGCCCAGGGCTCCAGGAAGCCCGTGGCACCATCCAGCCCCCCCCTCGCATGGCCTGAGAGGAACAGTGAGGCTCTTCCAGTGGACCATGCCTTGGCACTTGCCCCGGTCCCACCCCCTTCTGCCGGAGACCCTCAGATCTGTCCCACTCCTGCCCAGGCCCCCACAGGCACCCTTGA
>NW_015386412.1:524181-538540 GCF_001527695.2 Protobothrops mucrosquamatus
CAAGGCTTCCTAGCTCTGGCCTAGGAAGTTCTAGACAAAGGAAAGTGGCCTATGGTCTCCGAGTTCTCTCCTGCCTGGTGCCCTTCAGGTTGGTCGGCTTGCATCCTGTGGGTCCCTAGCTAGCACAGCCACACATCTCAGAAAGTGGCAGTTCTGGGAACTGAGGTCCAATCCATCTGAGACAGGGTTAGGGGAAGGAGCTGTTGGGTCTGGAGATGGCTATCTCGGCAACTTCCTCCGTGCAAAGGAGGTTCCCTGCTGCCTCTGACTTGGAAGCAGAGCTCTCCTTAGCTATTGGCAGCCATTTTTTAATCCCAGGAACTCATTTAAGAGGAAAGAGGGACATTTGGTCCTCCTGCTGGCTTCCATAGGATGTAACCCTTCCGGCCTCACTAAGAAACAAAGAGTTATCTGGCACGTGTATCCCAAAAACATTTATGGGCTGCTATTATTCTTGGGGAAATCATCTCCAAGACCTGTTCAAAACAGCCACTAAACTATTTCTGCCCCCTTCGCAGTCACAAAGCCCAACTGCAGATGCCAAAAGCTACCGAAATAATCCCGCATCTGCTGGGTCGGCATTGTCCCGCCCTGACTTGGCCGAGTCCTGCAGGCTTCAAGGATGTTCAGTCAGATCCACGGCAGGGAAAGAGGTGCCAGCAAGCTGTCGTTTTCTTCCCAGTCCTCATGCATCAAGTTCAGAGCCCGTCATTTGCCTGGGGTGTCTTTGTAACGTGAGTTAAGCTTAGAAATCAAAATAAGTTTGAGGCCTGAGGGAACATTTTTTAATTTTTTTTCTTTTCGCATGCATGTCAAGAAAGGGCATAAATCTCTGTTGAAAGCTGCTGCATCAGTGATGGTTCTATGGAAGCGCCTTTGTGCAGGGAAAGGTCGAACGTAATACTTTCTTTAAAAAAGGCAGAGCTGGGAGAATTGAAAGTTTTAACAATGCGCACCGAGAACTGGATTATATAACCTATAAAAACAAGCAGTTGGGAGGAGATGGCTGATTAAGGCTGCCCAGTTGAAGAAGCTGTGGTTCTAAACAGACCATCCAGGATGATCCTAGTTGACGTCACGCAAGAAGAGGTGGGCAAGGACAGAGAAACACAAAGTCAGAAGGCACAAAGATATGAAGGAAAAGAGCTGCGTTGAATCGCCAACAGTGCCCTGCTGCTTTCTGGAGAATCCTGCCTGCGATTCAGAAATGGGGCTATCACACTCCGTGGTTTCAAGGGGGCTTACGATGTAAGTTAACAATGGCTGGCCTCACCCAAAACACTCATCGTTGCTCTGCCAAGCACAGTCTGCAGTCCGTTCAGCCCACTGAGCCAGACCCAAAGACCTCGCCTCGTGGCTTGGCCAAGCCTATTAATCCGAAACAAGGGTCTGAATTCTCTGCATCTGTGTGAAAGTGATCTGGAGATGGAGTGCACCCTTGCCCAACAAAGACTCCCTTGCCTCCCCACACAAGAGAATTGTGGGGTTAAGACCATCTAATCCAGAGTTTCCCCACCTTGGCAACTTTAAGGCGCATGGACTTCAACTCCCAGAATTCTCCAGCTAGCCATGTTGGCTAGTGAACTCTGGGAGTTGAAGTCCATGCGCCTGTAAGTTGCCAGGGTTGGGAAACCCTGATTTAGTCCAACCAATCAAACCCTCCTTGAGAGATACCTGTCCAGCCTCTTCTTAAAGACCTCCTTGCCTCATTTTGCAAAGTTGCCAGGTGCTGCCTGACATTCCTGGAAAGAAACACAAAACTCAACCACCTTTTCCACTGTGGATGGCAAAGCCACTTTCCCCACCGGCCGGACAGATCTTCTCCCAGACCAAATTTGCCAGGATGGTGACTGACATTGCGGTGATATTTCACCAATTAGTCAGTTTCATTGGCTGATAACTTCACAGAACATCAGTATTGGAGCTGTTGAAAGGAAAGCAACTTCTGTTTTCATAGCTTCCTTTGGCTTCTCGTTTACAGGAGGAAGGAAATATCAGCTATCGATTCAAAGAACTTTCCTCACCCATCCAAGTCTGGCTGGTTTATCCTTCAGCCTTCAAATGGCTGGAATTCCACAAATTTCAGTGAATTGATCTCCATGGGTGGCCTTTCAGCAATTGCTGATATGGTAAAAAGTGCCCTCGAGGAGACAATTGCACTGAAAGATGTATGAAGAAGTCCCTCTCCTTGTGAGTACAAATGAGTCAAGAAAGAATACCAAGGACTAATCAAGGAGAACCTCTATCCTCCTCAAAACAGAAGACTCTGGTGTCTAACATGGAGGGGATGCAGAGAAGCAGGTGAAGACCAGGTCCACACATCGCATTTGGCCATAGTTTGCTTGGTTTAAGCCATCAACTGGCAATGTCTAGGTCCGCCAAACCTACCACACTATGACTTAGTGTTGTGTGAACCTCGCTGAAAGACCAACAGCTGGATAGAGAGGCAAAGCCGAGGGCATGATGAAGGACTGATCCACCAGATGGAGGACAGAATGGGAAGTTAGATCGGGCAACTGTCCAGAGACCCCATAAGGAGAAGGGCTCAGTCTCCTAACATCCAAATCATCACCTTTGATACCAACCTACCATATGCTCATATTCCATGGAAGCTAATTTTATTCCTCTAGGATAGGGAACAGAGGAGTCGGGGCCTCCATATTTTGAGATTTCATGACTCTTAGCAACCATAATCAATATAGACACCAGTGGCCAATGGTGTAGGAAACCAGGATCATCAGGAGGACCCTCAGTTCCTCATCTCATGTGAGAAGAAGCTACAGAGGAAGCTGATTCATCACCCTAGATTGTCTGCTCCACAAACCCAAACCTTGATTACTTCACCAATCAGTTTTAAGATCTCATCGCTCCATATTTTAACCACAATAGCTTCCAACAATTAGGAAGGCTGACTTACGAGAGAGGTCCTTTTGTGCAAACTCCACAAGTATTAATTGGGGGGGGGAATCGGGAACCCAAGTCTGCTATTTTAGGAGAGGAAAATGCAAGACTATGGGAAATGTGTGAAGATTATTTTGGGCCAGCAAGGGACTTAAATGTGAAAGAAAATGAAATGAAATGTGACAAGCGTGTTCCATCGAGCCAGGGATGGAGAATCTGAAAGAAGGTGGCTTAAGCATTGTCAATTGCTATTCACACTCTGGTGACAGGAACTCGCCATGATCCGAGTTGCAATTCCTGAAAAGTGGCTGTGGGAAAATGGCTTTATACATGAGTGCGCAAGAGGAAAAGCTACCATTTCCTCCTCCCCAGGAACAGCTCTTTCAGTGGCTGATGGGATAGAAACAGCCTTTGCAAACTGCGGTTTCCAGAATTCCTGGTCAATGGACAACAAATCTGGGTACTACAGCCTCAACACACATTCAGGAATCTACTCTTGAGTGTTGACCTTGAAAAGTTAATTTCAGCACTGAATGAATCAATAAGTCAGAATTCATCCAAGTGGACAACTTGCCAGTGGACTCAAAACAGCATTCTGCAATTTGTGCTCAGGATGATCAACAGGCTGTGGAGGAAAGGCACAAAGAGCTGACTGAAACATCTGCTAGTTTCCACCATAATCAAGGCCTATTGGGCATCAACAGCCCAATGAGCAAGAAACAACCTTTCTCCAGTTGGTGCCCTCTGGATGCACTAGATTTCAATTCCCATCATTCCCAGCCAGCATAGGATATAGGAGTGGACACACACAACCCAGCTGGAGGTCCTCAATGTAGGAAGGGTAAGGAGAAGGCCGTCTTGAAACAACAGCTTGCTACAACAGCAGCCATACAACTCCAGGAGACCAAGAGAAAGCTGGGAGGTCCACCTCACCTGTTCCATCCATGGTGGCGCAAGGATGGGCTTACTGACCCAGCTTCTATGAGCACATCTGTTTCAAGCAAGCCTCTGGGTCAGCTTCTGGGAATTTGCTTAACTGATGGAGAGGACACAGCATCTACAGAAGCAGATCTGCAAGAATGGGCATTTTGCAGAGGTGAAAGATGAGTGAGGCATCAATGTGGGGGCCCTTCTGCTGCCTTTAAGCCAGAGGCACAAAAATTGCACGGGGAGGGGAAGGTCTTACCAATGCAACCCCCTGGCTTCCTCTTTGTGGCCATCAAAGTGCCTGGAAGGAATTAAAGGGAGAGATTACAGATGTCCAAGCTATCCATTCAGTTACCCTAAAAACTCCTGGAGTTTCTCTCCAAGGAACAGTGGTGCTGCCCACTTCTGGGGTGGTGGATGCCAAAATTGTGTGGTGGACCTCAAGGGACAACATGAGCTATGAGCGAGGAGAGGTTGGGTTTGGTCTAACCTCCTTTTCGACAAATTGCTTCCTGCTAACATTCCTGAAAAAGATTTTAATGGCGGCAAACTTGGCATGCTTTGAAATTAAACTTTTTGGTGAATCTTTCACATGCAATGTGAAATTACATACGAGTTGTGCAGTGGCAGTTTTGTACTGTAGGTGAGAACATCAAAGGCCGCCCCAATCTACCTTTGAAGACCCAAGGGGGTCTCTGGCTGCCAAGTCTCCGCAGACAACAAGAGGGAGAGAAAGATCTAAGCGCTCGAGAGCTATTTGAAGCAGCATCAGCCTAAGCAGGGTTTAATTCAGTCTTTCTTTCCGCTGTGCCTTTTTTATATTAAAAAAAATGTAAGATTCAAAAGAGGAAATGCAGGATGAAAAGGAAGAGACAGAATTATTTCTGACTGTCAGGTTATAATAATGCATAAATACATGGAAATTTCACCAATATGGCTGCCGCATTTGTCCAGCTGCAAAGCCTGAGAAACACGGTGCAGAATTATGCAACAAAGATGAGTTTGCAAATGAACCGGAAATCGGATTCCAGGGGAATCCCCCAAAGTGTTCATGCTGTTTAGAGAGCGCTCTTGGGAGGGTTGATCTTCCTTAGCATTCCTTCTCCAGATTCCACCTGGAACAGATCCCCCCTTAGTCCACTGAACCCCATTCATCCCGCCCTTCAGAAAACTACCAGGAAAATGCCATGGCCGGTGAGCTCTCACTGATTAAAACCAATTTCCAGAAACTGAAGCCCAAGACCACTGGAATAAAGATACCTAAGGATCTGCTTGGCTTGCTGGACCAGATTAGATCTTTCAGCCCACCTCTTTTTGGGAGGATCACAGGCTTCATTTGCCACATGGCCAGAAACTCCAACTGGTCTAACAGAGGCTGGCCAACCTCTTAGGACCACACCCGGCTCTTCCTTTGGTAGCCAGGGCTAACATTCCATTCCTGAGCCTGCACACTCTCCTCCCCTTCTCCCCCCACGGAGGCTCTTTGCTCTCTGCCATTAATTTAAACAACCTGTTCCAGGGACTGGGACTCCCTGGTGGCTGGAGGCTTCTCAAATGCCTCTGCAAACTCCACGGCCATTTTGAGCAATCCTGGCCGCTTCTGATCTATTTAATTGTTTAACTGCCTTTGCAAAGGGGCTGCCAAAGGATTTGGGGGAGAAGGACCAGGTTCTGAAAAGGGGAACCTGGGGGGGGTGGCTGACCAAACCGCCTCCTGTGCCTGCCTGGAGCTAGAGCAGGTCGTGTTTAAGGTGGGACCTTGTGATTCCAGAGCTGAGAATCGGGGGGGGGGGGGGAAGGTGTTCCAATCTGAGGTGTATCTGAAGGGCTGGATGCTCTGAAGCACGGCCAAGCCACGGTTCGAGGGGGAACAACTTTCTTGTAATGAGGAAACCCCAAGCGGAGAAATGTGGAGGAGAGGAGCTACAATCAATAGAACCGTACAGCCAGCCAAGGCGAAGAGAAATCTTGTCTGTTCTAAAAATATTCGCTCTTTCTGGCTTTTGCCTCCTTCGTCCCTCCCTTCCAGTCTCAGGGCCAGGATTTGGGGCGCAGCTGAGTTAATAGCCTGCTACTGTGCTGCTATTTGGGCACCTGCTTCTCACCCAGCCCAAGGAGGGCTAAAGCCGGCCCAGAGGCCGCCCCTCCAGGGCCACCGTGCAGCTCTGATGATTACCCCTTGACAGAGGAGGGGGCTGCAACCAGTGGTGGGATTCAAACATGTGAACAACCGGTTCTCTGTGTGGATGCCGCTTCCAGAAGTCCATTCTGGGCCTGGGCAACAAAAAATTAGCTACCGGTTCTGCCGAACTGGTGCGAACCAGCTGAATCCCACCACTGGCTGCAACCCTTGCCCGCCGCCCCCCCTGCTGAAACCAGGGAGGCCACCAGGTGCCCAGAGCAGCCTGACGAGGAACGGGGGGGACTTGCGAGGAGGGTGCCTGCCATCCCTGCCAGCTTGCCTGGTGGCATCCCCTCCCCCCATCTCCTCCTTTCGTCGCTTCTCTGCTTTCATCTCCGCAAACTGTCATCGCTGTTGTACCAACAGCCTCCTGCCACCACGGCTCCCGCCGAACAGCGCTTGGATGCTAAACAAGAGGCGTTGAGGGAGCCCGGCCAATTATCCCCGGCGTGTTTTCGCTTGCAAGCCGACTTATTTCCTTTAGCCGGCATTGTTGGACCGTCTGCGCCCTTCTTAAATACAATAAGCACCGCTTTGGAAGCCATTGTCCTTTTAACGGCAAACAGGGAATTGTAAATCTTTCCCCCCCCCCCCAGCCATTGTCAGCGCCTCTGCAAGAGCACGTGCACTTTGCTCTCCTCCGCCCCTCCCTCCCTCCAAATTCCCTGGAAGGCCACTTTTCTTCCAGTGAAATTGTTCATCTGCAGATCACATGGGCTGCGAGCAGGAGCAGAAGCCTGGCGAGCAGAGATGCTGGGTAGAAGAAGCGCCTCTCGGGATGGGAGGGGGGCAGAACAGCTGCTGCAGAGGGGAGCCTTCTCGATCCACAGGACCTTTGGCAGGAGGCAAGGCTGTGGGGGACAAGGTGCCCATCAGACTAGACTTTCTCTGGCACCTTCACGAGGGGCTGAGGCAGAGTGGGACACTTCGAGGGCGGCGTTCCTATTTGTACTCCTGGGATTTCATGAGGCAAGTCTTGATCGGGAGAATGGATAGGAGCCCCAAGAGCTTTTGTGAGACTCCCGTCCTCCCCGCAAGGGATCAGCTCTGTCCATATGATCTGGAACCAGTGAAATCGGATTTCCAAAATTGAATAATCCAGGCTGTTCTACCACGAGGTTGGAAGGACTCCCAAGAGCCACCAACCTCACCTTCTGAACGAAGAGGGAGACGTTCCATGGAATCATGGAAGGAAGGCATACCGAACCATATCACCCCACAGTCCTCAAAACCCCATTCGTTCTGCAATTCCCATCAAGAGCACAGGTCTTCCTTGATCCCACCATGTCACACAGTGAAAGTGGATTGACTAGGAGCAAACTCCACCATGGGCTAGAACATTCAAGATGTTCTCCACATGATGCGTTGAGGTCCTCTGCATCAAGAGTTATCCCATAGGACAATAAGGAAAGCAGGGGAAACATTAGGGGATCCACATAGCACCTACTCTGCCTTCTGCCCCCAAATAATTCCACCCAATCTCTCTCCAGCATCCTTCCCTTCTAATTGCTATTGGTATTGCTAAAACTATGTTTCTTCTTCTCCTTCACCCATGCAGAGTTTCTAGCCCTGGTTTTTTTTTGTAAACACTTTCAGGATAATTATAAATTTCCCCAACAAACTCTTTGTTGGCATGAAATGTATCTTCACATTTTCTTTCTTAATGCCTCCCCCAGCCCGGAGCTGCCTTGCAGCTGTAACCAATTTAAAAAAAATAAAAATCCTGGAGCTCATTAATGCAAAAAGTAGAAATGGAATGTCAAGATCTACCTTTTTGGGGGGATGGGGAACCAAAAACCCCACCCCAGCCATAGATGAATGGATGGATGGATGGATGGATAGATATTAAGTCAATGTCATCTCTTAGTGACCATACAGATAGACCTCCACCATCTTGTTCTGTCTCAACTTGGTCCTTCAGGTCTTTTAACTGGCCCCCATTGCCACTGAGTTCCTCTATCTTGCTGGTCCTTGTGTCATCTTTCCTTCCTCCTTTCCCAGCTTCCGAGCCTTCTCCAGAGACCTGTTAGGTCTTTGTCTCAAGTGTCCGAAGTAGGACAACTTGACCCCGGTCATCGTGTCTCAAGTGAGAACGCTGGGTTGATTTGTTCAATGTTCCATTATTTTAGGCACAGATTCATCAATGGCCTTTGATCCCTTTCCAGGTCTACTTGCAGACAGGCCCATTCCATTCTCCACAACTCTAGTTCCAGAGAAATTTCTAGATGCACAAAGTCATGACACCCCTATTCATAATTATTATTATTTTCTTATCCTGCTAGAGGCCCACGTTAAACACCAGGCAGCCCTGCAAATCCACACAGCTGTGCAGCTGCCAGCATGTCCATCTCCTGCAGAGGTTCTACAGACAACACAAAAATGTCTTTTCCCAGGTCCCTGGGTCTTCAGTCGGACGTGGCGCGTGCCGCTTCCTGCTCTGAATGCCGCAAAGGGAGCCCAGCCCTCTCGGGAATCCCGGGGGTAGAATCCAAAGAAGTAAATAAATCACAATCAAAGGGATCAGAATACAAGCTAAGTAGTCACAGTAATTAGCACAGCAGCACTTAACAAAGAATCAAACATTGCCTAATGGTAATTAGTTGTTTGGCAAAGGCCAATTAATTTCACCAGTTGATACAAGCAACTCAAATGAGGCAAATATGAAATGGGGGAGGGAGGACAGAAAGGGACAGCAGAGGAGGTGGGGAAGGAAGGGATCAAACACAGTGGCGCTCCAGAGGGTTGGTGTGCAGGGGAAGAAAGCAGTTTTGGAGAGAAATTGGGACAGGGGGATTCAAAGATGGGTGAACCAATGTCCAATCATACCTACTAGGGGCAGGAGGGTTAGGGTCAGCTGTCAGAAAGGCAGGAAGGGAAAGTGAAGAACTGAAGCAGAAGCAAGCATCATCCAAGCCCAAAGAGACCTTCACTGCTCACTCTCAGAAAAGTTGGTGTCCTCCAATGTTTTGCGATCCTTGACTCATCCCAGGGGAGAGATCCCAGCTGACCTTCCTCCCATCTGCTCCTGGATGGGGTTAGCACGGTACCTTTCCACAATCTACTTCTCATTTCCTGCTCATCTGAAGGAGAAGACCACAGGCTTCTCCACAGAACGTAGGATTGAGCAGGTTGGTCACCATCTCCCCAAGGAGCTGTCAAACCACATGATTTTAGAGCCAGATATTTTAAAATAAACAGTCTACTTTTAGGACGGGGTGGGTGTGCATGAATCTCTGCCATGAGCACTAGGATCTTGGTCCAAATCTGGTGTTGGGTACAGTGGTTAAACCATGAATGCTCTATCATGCCACCGATTCAGCCCAAGTTCATCCTGCATTGAAATTCTCCACTGGCCTCAGAACTTCTGAAGGTGAAAATCTGAAGGTGAAAATCTGTAAAATCAAAAGCTTCCCCTTTTCTACTTAGATTTACATCCTGCCTTTGCCCCAGGAATTCAAGATTGTGTGCATAGCACTCCAACCTCCAACGCTGAGAGGGAGGATCCTCCCTGGCTGAGGGCGAACTCAAAGCTGGGTCCTCCCAACCCCAGCCCAGCACCTTCATCATGGCACCCTCTGGGTTTGGGGGGAGAGGGAAGAATTGGCCAGAGACCCCCTCTCCCTAGGAGGGGCTTCCACGGCTTCCACGGCCGAGTGTCAGCAAGACTGTCTGAACACAGCGGCCAAGGAAATAGCTTGCCTGCTAGAGGAAGATTTTGCACGGCCCAAAAACGAAGGAGAGGAGGACAGGCTGTCCCCAGCAGGAAGCTGGAAGATGCCACCGCTGGGCAAGCAAATATATGTTCATCCCCGGATTTGGTTCTGAGCTGCCCTCGCTGGCCCAGCCTCCATTTAGCGACTCCGTTTCCTTATTGTTCTCTGCAACCCTCCATCGCTTCAGAGAGGCGCCTAAATTGTGGTTGATGAGTTTTACAACATAAACAGCTGCAAGCACTTATGGCCATCTGATACCCAAGGGCTTTGCTCATTAAAAAAAATAATAAGATAAAACTTAACATCTAATGAGAAAATATTATCTGCAAAGACGAGAAGAAAAGTGCTGCAGAAAAAAATGATTTGGAAGGAGGCCAGTCTGGCAATCACAAACACAGGCAAACCTTGACTTACAACCGTTCATTTGGCAACCATCCGGAGCTGCAACGGCACTGAAAAGAGCGACTTACGACCAGTCCTCGCACTTACAGCCGATGCCGCATTCCTGCAGTCAGATGATCAAGAACTGGGCACTTGGCAACTGGCCTGTACTTACGACCGTTGCAGCACCTGAGGCCGCTTGCAACCTTCAAACAAGGAAAGTCAACGGGGGGAACCAGATTCACTTAACGACCGCCGTGATTCACTTAATTGCGGCAAAAAAGATTGCAAAACTCAATTAGCTCCTCCCTTGCTTAGCAGCAGAAATTCTGGTTCCAGTTGTGGCCATGAGACCAGGACTACCCGAGTGTCCTAATCTGTTCTCCTCCAAAATATACGGCACTACCACCTCCATCATCCCCAGCGATCAAATCAGTCATAACACCAAGCGCTGCAGGGGCAGCATTTTGGATCTGTTTCCACAACCTCCCCTAAAAGAAGCCGGGCTGCTTAAGAAATAGATTTCTTTAAAATAACTAGAAAATTAACTGAAAATTAAGAACGCTGATCCATTCTCGGGAGCTGAAGTGTGGCGCAGAACCGCAGGGCAAGCAATTTCCAGGGGCTTTTCTTGCAAACCTCCCCAGGTCTGCCCAGAGTTGGCAACCAAATGCCCAGCTCGGCCCATCTGCTCCAGCCTGCAATTTCTTACACAAATGTGCCCCACGCGGAGAAAGGAAGCAACAAAGCTGGTGCAAAGATTAGATTCTCCTCTATGATCAGCCGACACTGGGAATTAAAACAAGATAATGCAAGAATAAAGAGGAACATGAAAAATTGTAAGTTCTTGTTAATGTTGAACAGCTTTCCAGCTGGGCTGAGAACCAAAACATACATCTGGTGTTTCCAAAGCCAATCAGGAAATAATAACGGGAATCTTGTTTGTTGTCTTCCCATTTTTATCCTCCGGAGAAGATTTTGTTTTTCTTTTTTGCAGATTAAAACCAGCAGCCATCATGTTCTTGGGACGAGCAACTCTTCTTCGTGAGGAAAGGGGGGAGTGGACAAAAGACCACCTGGAGATCATCCGGCACAAAGGAAATGTAGAGACTTGCACCCATTGCCACGGAGGAGGGCCAGAATCCCACACCCGCAACCCCGACAGAGGCCTGTGAAAGGAGGTGGCATTTCAGGCCAGGTGCCCCTCATGGGAAAGCTCACCCAAGATGTCCACTTCTCAGCCATCAGTCGCCCACCAAGCCAAGATGGCTTTGGTTAGAAAGTTACCTTCCAGCCTGCACGAGGCAGCATCTTCACTTGAAGAAATATACGCATTTCTGGGAGGAAGACCTTCGGAGGAAGAAAATGACCCCATGTGGAGGGGGTGAATTGGAAAAGAACAGGGCAAGAGCAGAGAAAAGGAGGCATCTAAAAGAAGAAGACGGCTAGCAGCTCCAGGAGAACCCCACCCTCAGCACCTTGTTATAGGCACTATTTGGTTCTGTCCTCCAGCCACACCCACAAACATCCCTTGGTGTTTCCAAGTCAGCTGTATTTTTGTTTTAGGAGAATAACCATCTTCCAACAGTCTGAGCTTGTGATGTTGGAGGACCCAAGGTTCTCCCAGCATTCCTCCCATGGGCCATCCTGGCTGGGACCGTTGTGAGTTGTAGTTCAACAACTCTGGGGGTCACAGGCTCCCTCCCTCCCCTGAAGATGTGGTGGCTGGCGAGTCTGGGTTATTGCGTGGCACCTGATGCTTTTGCCAGGGTTATGTTTAGGGCTCCATGAGCTCAAGATGGAGAACCAGAAGCAGGAACCGATTTCCTTGTTTCAATATGCAATGTGGCAGGTGACCTCCCAGCTCCACTATCGCTCAGCCCCAGAGGGGCTACCCTTCAAAGCCGGGACCGTGAGCCCCTGCCAATTCAGTGGTCAATGAACCCTAATTGGGGTAGAAATCTTCAATTAGCTAATATCAAAGCCGAGACACCAGGATGGAAGGAAATATCCAAAGATCTTTATCTTTGAACAAAATCTTCTTAGGTCTCCTTCTGCTATATGAACAATCTTAATGAAGTTGAATTTCAGCTAAGTCAGTAGTTATTTTACCCGCCGATACCTTTGAAGAATCTGTTTGATGCTTTAATGTCTGGTAATTAAACAGAATCTTTAATACATTTCAATATGAAAGAGGATGTAACAAATTGGAAACTTCTAGTTCTAAAATGGTTTTGATCAGTCCCATCAAACTGGACCCATGTTCACTTGGCTGGAACATCCGTGAGGTGCTTAACATCCCTTCCTGAAAAGCCACACTAGCTAGTCAAGGATGTCCGTCTCTCTCCCCCCCCCTCCCGTGCTCCCCCTGCTCCTCCTTGGTGCAAAGCAAAACCTTCTGGCTCTCCTGCTACTCCCCCTCCTAACCTACACCACAAAGTCTACTTCTCATCCTCCGACATTGTTGCTCATTCAAATCACACCAGTAACGGCTCTGAGATCTTCTCCTCTTCAAAGGCCAAGGGATGCCTGACACTCCTTCAAAACAAACAAAGGAAAAGTAAAACCCCAAACTTCATTCCCCCCCAGAACAAAGAGTGGGCACCCGACCAGCTTCCTGAGTTGACATCGCTACAAATCCACCACTGATTATGCCACAGAGTTTCATGTTCGGCAAAGTTGCAAAGTACACGGAGGTCCTGTGTGTTTTTATTGAGCTGAAACATTCTGCAATAAACACCAACAGGCCCCAGTCACGTCTCCTGAGATAACAAAGCACCAGAAGACTCAGATCCACAAGCAACACCCCACTCATTTAGGGCTTAAAGCGGGTGGGGGGGAGGGAAGGGATGATTCTGGAGAACTGCAAGGCCCTCCAATGTTAGTTTGAGAGGTTCAGCTCAAAAGCATGCAAGCTTTTCTTGGCTCAAGCTTGACTAGTTGCTCTTGGAAGTTCTGGACTCGAACAAGGTCATTGCGTCCTCTGGAACGGGAGGAGAGGACACCAACTGAAGGCACATAACCCTCAAAGTATCCAAGAGGCCTCCAAGAAAGCTGAACAAAATCCAGTGAGGCCTGGTTCCTCAGGTAAATGACGCTTGGCCCGTTTCACGTAATACACTGGGTGGAGCCACGGAACGATCTCACGTGGGCCACGAACCCAGCTTGACTCTGCCGTTCAGCCTCTTTCTCTTGAACTCAAGAAACTTCCAGACTCTCCTGGGCAGTTCCAGTTGAGGCCATTCATTTCGGGAAGGGGGCCTCCCCATAAGGGGGCTCATTTAGGGAAGGCACACACACAAATACACACAACAAACTCTGTTTCTGGAGAAGTCCGATGGAACCCCAGATCACCACTCCCATCTATGATTCACAGAAATGCCTTCCCTTTGGCGAGAGAAGAAATGCTGGGTTTCTTTTGCTTTCTGGCATATTTGCATAATTTATTCACGGGATAACGGACTCCACGTCTTTATTTAACAAACATGTTAATGCTTTCAGACAGTGATGCCAAAGACTGCTTTCCAGAGCCTGCCAGAGGAAGGTGAGGGCAGCCAGAGCCGAAATGAATTCTAATCATTACAACGATCACAGTCGCTAAGTCGAGAACTACCTGTACCGAGATCTGGCAACAAGGAAGCTGACCAGGGGAGACGCTGCCCCGTCAAGAATGTCAGCAAAGGAGCCATCTCTCCCCCAATTCCCCCACCCTCAATTTCATTCTGATTCAGTTTGGAGAACTAAGCAAACCCCTCCGGATGGGATACACAGTGGCTGATCCTGGGCCCATCCCTGGCCGCTGCACCTCCCAACAGGACAAGCAAGGTTGGCTTCTCTAAACAGCCAAGGAGGGGAAGGCAAGCAGAGCTCACCCAGCCAGCCAGAGCGTGGGGGACATGGGGGGGGGGGACATGGGGGGCAGTGATTGTGCAACCCCCCATTCAAGGAAGGAGGCACTTTCGGCTCCAATGGGGCCCCAAATGCTGCTCTTACCACCATGTTTACAGCGGGCACATCTATAGGGAATGGAAAACAAATCAAAGTAATCTTTTTTTTCCCTTTGGACAGGCAGGGATGCAGCCCCTCAAGTTAGCCTATTGCTCCAAAATTGAGTCTCAACGCTCCCTGGTGAGTTGCAAGCCAAGAGCATTTCAGGATTTGGACTGGATTAAAACACGTAATGCAGAGAAAACAGGTGATCTCCTTTTGGAAATTGATCCGCGCAAAGGAGCCGAGCCAGATAAAAAACTGACTT
>NW_015386412.1:538550-548303 GCF_001527695.2 Protobothrops mucrosquamatus
CCCTTTGGACAGGCAGGGATGCAGCCCCTCAAGTTAGCCTATTGCTCCAAAATTGAGTCTCAACGCTCCCTGGTGAGTTGCAAGCCAAGAGCATTTCAGGATTTGGACTGGATTAAAACACGTAATGCAGAGAAAACAGGTGATCTCCTTTTGGAAATTGATCCGCGCAAAGGAGCCGAGCCAGATAAAAAACTGACTTTATTAAAAAGACGATTCAGTCCCAGGGCCTGCTGGCACTTTCCATCCACCCTTAAATTGCAGCAATTGATGTCAAATTGCAGCAATAACAGCCAAACTGGCCCTCTCTGTCCACTCTGCTTATCTCCCCCATAAAAAAAAACAAAGAGGAAAAAACACCCAGCAATTTTTTTGCCTGCACTGTGAAAAATGTATTCCAGGCCTTTCTTCGAAAAAGCAGCTCTGCTCCTGTTTGTTGATGCCGCTGTTCAGAAGGAATCAATAAAGAACCGAAACAGCCCTTTGCTCTCTGGAATCCCCGTTTCATGTGAGCAAAGAGCAACGAAGCTGCTACGCTCTTTGAGGGCTTCAAGTCAGCATCTGAATGCAAACTTGAGGACTTGATCTTGGCTTTTGCAAGGCCTGAATTCAAGGCAGAGCAGCTGTTTTAACCCCCTTCCATCTCTCCTCCCCCAGCTTTGTGAAGCTCAGGAGGGTCACAAAATTTACCCCACGCCCACAGCACACTCGGAGAAGGGTCCAAGTAGAGCCCTCCTTGCTCATCAGAATCCCGGACCCAAACCCTCAGCTTCTGCACCCTGAAGAGGGCTGGCCGGCAAGTGTGACCATCTAGGATTGTGTACTGAACGAGCAGAGGTCCCTAAAGTGCCACAAACGGACTGCATTCGCAACCTGGACTTGCTAAACCAAGGTGATTCATCCATAACTGGCTGAGTTCAGATGTGCACCAAGCCACCTCAGTGGATCTATGGCCTGCAGTGATGGGTTTCATGCACCTCACTAAGCCAAAATCAAACAAACCACATGCTGGCCTGCCAGGTAAGCGTCAACAAACCTGAACAGAGTTGCACATGAAAGCCGGATGGAGCTGCAGAACGCTACATGAGGCGTCTGGCGCAAACATCCAATGACTCCAAATGTGGGCCTTTGGCTGGGCACAGCCTCCCTCAACCAAGCTCGCCCTTCCGGTTGTAAACCTGGCCTGTGGCTGAGCACAAGGTGGTTTGGAAAAGGCCACTCTGAAAGGGATGCCTGGTGGGCTCCAGGGGCCACAGGCTGGCCAGGAGCACCAGGCGCCGCTCTCAATGCTTCCATGATGCACCCAACTCAGGAAGTCTGCGTGAGAGAAGAGCGGGCTTAATTAGGAAAGCTGGCACGCATATAAAACAGCACCACCGGTCCATCATCATTACCTTGATATTCCCCATACAGGCACAATCAAGAGCAGGGAATAGGATGGTAATGTTCATAATTAGGGGAGATTATAAAGGCTTTAACATTAATGTCTCGCGAAAGCTTTTGCCAGCTTGGAAAAACATTGTTCCTTGTGGTATAGACATTCGCGGGGAACGTGCAAGGGGTGAAGGTGGCATACATTAGAACACAACTTGGATAATTGAGAATTACCCAGAGGACGGCTGAAATGCAAAAGGCATTTTCTTCCCTACCGTAGCATTAGCCTGAAACTGCTCTGATGGCACGAGACAAATTCAGCCCAGCGTCAAGAAGAGAGGGGGGAAAAACATGAAAGTCCCAGCTCTCTGCTTTGCAGGAATAAGGGACGGCTTCAATGCAGGCCTGTGCAGAGGGGACCCAACAGGACCCCCCTCTTATCTGGCACATTTCGGATCCAGGACAAGCCTCTGGGGGCCGAACCATCTCTGCATACAGGCAGGTCTCTCAAGGTTGAGAATTGCTTCACAAGCATGGTGGGCTGGGTTTAAGTACTCTACTGGTGCAGCTTCTACATCAACTGCCAGCCAGAATAAAGCCTTTTCAAGAATAGCTTGTCTAGAGCAGGGGTCTCCAAACTTAGCCACTGTAAGACTTGTGGACTTCAACTCCCAGAATTCCTTGGCCAGGGTAGGGAATTCTGGGAGTTGAAGTCCACAAGTCTTAAAGTGGCCAAGTTTGGAGACTCCTGGTCTTGGGGACAACCAGTCTTCTCCACGGCTCAGTGTGCCCAGACCACAATCCCAGGGCTGCCAGAGGGCCTCAAAATGGTTGGGTGGAAACATCTGGAGAAGGGAGCAAAGGAAGAGGAAAGAGCTTCTGCAAAGGCTCACACTGAGAAGGCGAAACACAAGTGCTCACAAGCTCGCTCGGCAGGATTTCATCAGGTCCAGCCACAAGACGCTACTTGAAAGACCCCTGATCCAGAACATGACCACGGTCAACCTAGGAAGGCTTCAGGCTCTTCCTTTTGTGTGTGTCCAAAGGATCCCTCTGGCGCATCATGGAGACAGAGGCAGACCCCACCAACAACTGCCCAAAGACACCCCAAGGGGTTCAGCCTTGGGTGGGTCCTCAATAGCTACAACGTGAACTGATGTCCCCAGGACACGACTGCCCATCAATGAACCCATATTGATGAGCATCCCTGCTTCTCACCGCCTTGCCGTCATGCCCGATTTCCATCTCTAAAATGAGGGTCCCCTGCGATACTAATGGCCATTCATTTTGTTGGGTGGTGTGAAAGATCAGACTGGCCCAAGAGTAACCCAGCAGCTTTATGGGACGGCCAAGCAGAGATCTGAACCCAGGACTCCAAATCCTCCTCACCAGAGCAGCTTCCTTCAGCCAAAACTGCAACGGCCTCAACAGGACCCAAAGGCGGCTGGAAGCCTGCAAGTCAAGCCTGGATTACGTCCCCAGCAAACCGACCTCGGAGGGAGCCTTCAGCTTCTGGAGGTTGCACCAGCTCCTGGGTGGATTAGCGTAACTTGAAACGCAGCCGCCACAGCAGC
This sequence comes from Protobothrops mucrosquamatus, assembly GCF_001527695.2. NCBI lineage: Eukaryota > Metazoa > Chordata > Lepidosauria > Squamata > Viperidae > Protobothrops > Protobothrops mucrosquamatus. Next base: position 541,496 of record NW_015386412.1, read on the forward strand.
AGCCGCAGCTCTTATGTAACTAAACCCCAAGTATACGGCTGTCGTTTGGGTAAATTTAACTCTGCAGGCTTAGGACAAAGAGCGAGTCTGCAGACAGGCATCGGGGAGAAGGAGTTAGCTGCCTTTTGACCTCCAGAGGAAGGCCCCCAAAGCGGCAGGTCATGTCCTGGATATTTCCTTTCCTTTCTTTTTTCTTCCTCTCCCTCCTTTCTTTCTCATTCCCATCTCCTCCCCCCCTCCCCCCTCCCTGTCTCTCTCTCTCTCACACACACACACAAATCCAGACTGAGAGGAGGAAAGGAACACCCCGACCAAAGACATGGTCCAGCCAATAGGTTGCACAGGTGTACAGCAGGCCCTTCAACACAGCTTGCCATTCCCTCTCCCAACTCACTTTGGACCGGAACGTGGGGAGATATTGGATGTTTCCAGTTTTCCCAGGAGAAAAGATGGGCTGGAGTGTAGAATTAAAACTTCAATAGATACGCCTAACCATTGCAATGGGATTTTAAAGGCCCCTCCCCTGAAGCTGCAGTTCCCCCCCTCCCCGCTTGCTTTCTGGAAAAGACCAGAGCAGACTCCAGGGTCTGCAAAGGGAATTTCTTGGGAGCAGCAGATCAGTTGCCCCCTGGGGAGGGTCTGCTGGTGGGGGTGTTACCTACCAAGTACCCACTCCCCCCTCTGCCTTCAAACTAATGGCTTCAAACTCCTGCACAGCCCAAGAGGACCCCCTCCTCTATGTTTCTGACTAGGGCAGGCACCTTCAGGGCCCCTCCTGCCGTGCCAGTGCTACAGGCCCAAAGGAATCTGTGCCCATCACTGTTGCTGAATGAGCTGCGAAGGCAGCCAACACAAGATTATTTGGCCCTTCATGCCGGTCCAACGGGAGAGCAGCAGTGCCAAACCTCAAAGCCAAGCAAGTTTAAACACTTCCGGTGAAGAGCTGCATCCTGCGCAGGGTGGCCTGGGGAGGGGCAGGGCTTCCACACCCAGGGCCAAGGGCCAAGGAGGCTTCCTTAGAAAAAGGCAGAGGCTGCAAAGGGCCAAGGAAGTGACTCCAAAGAGGCCCTTTTGCTCCTTCCTAGCATTGCTTGGAAAACTCCGACCGGCTTGCTAGAATCCAGGAAGCTCTTGTGGAAACTGTTGCACAAGCTTGCCAAGTAAATCTGCGCTTCCCTGCCGCTTGCACTGTTTTATTATGTCCCGTGAATACTTTGAAAAATCACCCATGGCAACAGTCGGCCGTTTCCCTAACTTAAAAAACACTACAAACTCCCGTTGTGGCACCACCGGGAGCTCTGGGGCCTCCAAGCATCTCCCTCCAACGTGGCTATTGAGACACTTCCAGGAATCTCAGAGCATTTCCAAGGAGGGGCTTCCGACTCAGAAACTCAGATTTTTGTCACAATCAAGGGGCCAATTTTAAGGGATGAGGGGAGACCCTTTTGAGGCACCATCAACAACCAAATATTAAATCCCAGAATGCCCAGGGTTGCGATTTGATGCCTAGAAAGTATGTGACTCGGGGCCATCCTGGATACCCAAGTTCACAAGAACATAGTTATTCCCTGTTGAAATCTACTCTGATCTCAGATGGCTATGCACCATTGAGCCAGACTGGCACCTGGATGAGACCCCACCAGGAGATGCCCCAGCCATGGATGGCTTTGGGAGGTTTAAAAACAAAAACCGTTGCGAAGCCTGAGGGGGGCATTCCACTCGGGAGGCGATTAGGAGAAGGTCCTGCCTCCACCCCATTTACACGTTGGTCTTCTTTTTATCCAATTTTTTTTCTTCTTTTGAACCTGTTAATTTTTAACACTTAATGTTTTTTAACGCTCTAATTGTTTTCTTTCTTGTTTTAGGACGTTGTGAGTTGTTTGACAGTGAGATGGGCGACATATAAAGGAACATATGAATGCATGAACGAAAGAGGCCGGGTCCTCAGCCTGGCAAGGAAGCTCACTCCAAGGCGGGTTTATTTTGTATGCAGACCCTCCCTTCCCCCCCCCAGGAGTCCCAAAGCCCAGCACACCCTTCTCCACTTGCCCCCTCCCTCAGAAAAGCACCGGTTCAGTGCCCCCCCCCACTCCCTTGTTTTGCCAATAAGCATTAGGTCTGCCTGCTCTGAAATTCAGCACTGGTCCTGCTTGCTGCCAGCCTGTAATCAGAGCTGGCTTTTTCAACAATCGGCTAAACTTAGTTGTCAAATCCGTGTGCAGGAATCTTTTTCCAGCAAGGCTGAAGCTTTCTTTTTCGTTTTTTTCCCCTATCTAGCCAGAAGGAAGCTCATTAGAATAGTAGCAAGCTAAGCTAAAATTTGTTACGCTATCAAGAAGTTCAACTCCTGCTGCAAAAACAGCCTTCTGCACATCACTCCAGAGGAGGATATTTACGGAATAAAGTCAAGGGATGGGGGGGGCAAAAGGCAGGGGCTGAACAGAGGGAGGGAAGCGCTGGCAGGGGAAAAGCAAGAGGGGCTTATCCCAGACCCCCAGGAGAGATTATGTGGCTGGAAATGTAGTCTGCACACACATTCTACGCAGAGACATAAAAGATACAATAGCATTCAAAATCGCGTTCCAAGTTTCTGGTCCACAAGAATGCTTGAATACAAGAACAGCTCTGAAATTTGCAAACAGTGTTTGGTGGGTGAAATCTCAGAGTTGAGCCAGGATTGAATTTTGATCTCGCCAAACTCCGACACCTTCCTTGCACTAATCTGAGGATGAGGGCTGAAGCTCAGATACTATAGAATCTGCCCTCACACGGCTGCCAAGGCTGCCTCTATCGGCTCCCCCACAAAGGTTTTAACAAACCACAATTGGTTGGTCCACCCAGCCTACGAAGCCCCGCATCCTGATTTAAGGCCATGCCCAGTGGTGTTTTAAGAGGCAGCGTGAAGCCAGATGCGAGGGCCAGGGCAGCCTCGGGAAACTCTGCAAAGAAAGGCCAACCCCGGCTCTCCCGGCAGACTCACAGGGTGGGCCACAGGCAGGAGCCCAACAGGGAAAGAGACACAAGACACAGAGCGGAGGAAGGAACGTTGATTTCAAAGGCACCACCTCCCCCCCCCAAAAAAAAGATCCAATAATCACTGGGTTTGGTGTCATCCTGACTGCTGGGTAAACACAAGCAGGCATCAGCCGGAAAGCCTCTCCGAAGGCAGGCTGAACCAGACTTGTCAACGGGAAGCAACGGAGGAAGACAAGTGCGTATTTTTCTCGCTGGGGATAATTTATCATTACACACCAACTGCCAACCCAGAACTGAAGTCTCCATAAACCGGGAGTGTCTTTAAATCAGGGGCCTCCTTTCCCGAAAAGACGATGCACTTGCTTGGCTCCAGGCAACCAGGCAGCTGAGCTCTCTGGAAAACCATCAGCAACGGGAGAGTAATTAGCAGGGAGGATGGCTGGCAAGTCACCTGCACACACACCCCCCACACACACACGCAGAGACACCCCCAATCTCTGAGCCAGGAAGAGGCTGCTTCCAAGAGGAGCGTCTGGGGAAGCAGAGGTGACCCTGCAGAGGTGCCACCCAGCACAACTCCAGTTGCTCCCAAGTCACGGATTCTGTCATAGGGTTACAAGGGGGGTGCAGGCTCCTGGGCCCCCCAAGCCCCTGACCCCGATGACCTCTCTGCATGGGGTTTTCTGCAGGCACAAGTCGCTCCTCGCAAGGGAAGGCGGCTGCCGGCTCTTTCTAGGACAGTGGTGGCGAACCTATGGCACGGGTGCCAGAGGCGGCACGCAGAGCCCTCTCTGTGGGCACGCGCGCTGTCGCCCCAGTCCTAGGCCTTCAGCTGAGTTTTATAAAACCTTTTCGCTTTAGGCCTCCACTGCTGTGTGCAAAAAAAAAAAAAAAAAAAAAGGTCCAGTCAATCAGTCAATTTCAACTTCTCGTGGGAAAAAAAAATCTTGCAAAATTGGGATTGATTGAACTTTTTAGTCCCACCCAGTCTGCCGTTACCACAGCAGCCACGCCCACCCAATGGGCCACACCCACCCAATTGGCCACACCCACCCGGCATCCGATGATGCATAAGTCGGTTTTGGGTTTCAGTTTGGGCACTCGGTCTCTAAAAGGTTCGCCATCACTGTTCTAGGAGATGCGGGAGAGGCGCTCCAGGCGGCCTCCACAGCAGAGGCCGAGAGCTGAAACAAAGGCTGGGGTTCACTGCTGCCCACCTCACCACCCCACCCACCTTGTTGACGTTCAGAGCCAACATGGCACAACTGAGGCCGGTGTGATTAGCGTTAAGGCCTGGCTTCATGGTGGATCCACGGGGCAGAGGAGCTACTGATAACGCTGCAGGGAACTGGCCTGGGGACAGCAGATCTGGGTGCCAAAGACAGGATCGGGTTGAGCCCACCCCCACTCCGTTGAGGCTGGAAGTCCTTCAAGCTGGACCTCCGTGATTTCCTTAGACAAAAGCCAGGCCTTTCCTCAGAGGGACCAGAAGACTGATTAAACCCCAAACAACCCAAACCCCGTGTGGTGGGTTGGGAATACTTCAGAGCAACCAGCTCACTACACCTCTGGGGGAGGAGAGCCTCCCCCCTACCGGAGGAGCTGCATCCTCAAGGGTCTTGGCACTCCCCAACTCCAGCTGCCTGGAAGGCAGGAGGGACTCGGTGCAACCGTAACCAATGCTATGGCCCCTTAAAGACTAACAGATTTATCCTGACAGATGCCTTCTTGGACCACAGCCCAGCTCCTGATGAAGTGGCACAATAAATTTGCTAGTCTTCAAGCGCCACAGACTCCTGATTGTTTTTAAACGCCGCCCAGAGAAGCTGAGAGCAATGCCAAGCGCAAGCTTTACAGATGGCCAGACGACCGAGCAAAGGTATGGATGCGTGCGAGTGTGTTTGTGGGTGCAAGCAACCATGCATCCCTCCCTCCCCAGCCATGCAAGTCAACTGCCCTGGAGGGCCTTCGGTCCTGTGCCGGAGGTGCCGGAGGTGTCCACCCTGGCAGGCCTGGGCCAGAGGGCTCTAATCCTGCCCGCAGGTTGCCCAAGGCGCCAGCGCCCCCCACTGCAGACCTGTCTCGACGCAGGGGGTCTCATCTCCTCAGAAGACCACCACCAAACTCTGCAATCTACAAAGGAGGAGGTGGGGACAAAGGCACCGGTTTGCAATGATATTTCATGCACAAATGTGAGGTCCACAATGTCACACACAACTCTTCGGTCACAGGTGGTCCTCAGCCTATGACCACAATCAGGACCAGAATTTCCATTGCTAAGCAAGCAGTTCTTAAGTGAGTCATATCCCATTTTACGACCTTTTTGCCCCAGTTGTTTAGCAATTCATCACGACTGTTAAGCGGAGCGTGCAGCCATTCAGCGATGCTTGTAAATGGAGGACCACCTGCATCATGACCGTGACTGCCCCCTCACGCCCCCACGCCCCGCCAGCCACGGCCTGAGCAGTGGGCAGTTTCAGCAGCGAAGACCTTGAGCAGGCAGAGCCGCCCAGTGTGGGTTGCTGTGGCTGCCCGCTGGCAGCTGACTCGGTTTCCCCAACTGCCTCACACTGCTCCAATGCCAGCCCTGTCAAGGCCTCTCCAAGCACATCCATTTCCTGCCACCCAGGCTGTCCTGGCAGGCTGCTTTAGACCCCTGAAAATCATTAGATCAACCTACAAAAGGAGAGACGCCACTGCAGGCGGCTTCCCACCACACAGCACGGGTGTGTTCCTGCCCTTCGGCTGCAGGGCCATCAGCATGCCCGATGCAGAACATTTATGTAACACGCATTCAGGCCTGGCCGCACGTGTGCCAGCCTCCCAGAGCTCGGCCAGGCATCTTCTGGAGTAGCCCCAGGGAAGACTTCTGAGGGGTGACCCATTGGGGGGAGGGGAGCTCTCTCCTTTCCTGCCTGCAACAAGGGTCCGGGGCCCCTCTCTGCAAGGCCCTAGGGACACAGGTGCCCTTAAGACCCAAATTGTCATCCTCTTGTAACTTCTTGCAGTCTTGTAAGTCTGGAGCCACGAGGGAGAGTCCTCTCAGCCCTGCTTCCTGCCTCTGCAACACCCGCCCCCCCCCCCCCAAGATTTGAACTGTCCCCTCCCACCTCTAGCCCAGAAAGCCCAGAAAGCCACTGCAGAGGCCAGGAGGGAGATGCATTACGGGGACCGTCCTCCTCCTTATTCCTGGCGTGCCATCTGGAGAGGGCCAGGACCCCTGGCAGTCTAAGCAGGAGGGGAGGGGGCTCAGCACCCGCAGGGCAGAGCCAAATCCAAGGGGCAGGAGATAAACAAAGGGCACCATCGCGGGCACCCCACACGACATTCCTGGGGCTCACCATGGTGCTGCTGGCACAAGACCGCCCAACTCTGAAGGGGCCCCCACTTCCACCAAGGGCAGCTGCAAGTCAGGGTCTCCCCCCCCACGGACCCCAACCACCGGCAGGAGATGCCAGTGCTGCTCCCTTACCTCAGCCCCCCCCAAGGCCAGACCCAGTGCCAGCTCCAGGCCCTGGCAAGGCAAAGGCCCCGGGCATGGCTGCTCTGGCTTCCCCCTGGCCTTGACCCGAGCTCGCTCTTCCCCCCCTCCTTTGTCTTCCTGCTGCCCCCCCCCGACTCTTACATAAGGCGGCAGCGCCTGCGTGCAGAGCCCTGGCGAGGCAGCAGCCTCTGCTTCCCCTGATTAATCTTAGCAGGATTTGTGTGAGGGGGGGCAGGAGGGGGAGGGGGAGAGACAGAAGCGGCACCACCACACATTTGGGTCAGCGGGTTACCAGTATCAAAAGCTTAACCCATTTAAGACGGTTCAAACAGCTGCTCTCCCCCCCCC
>NW_015386412.1:549746-568123 GCF_001527695.2 Protobothrops mucrosquamatus
CCGTCTCCCGGGCTTGCCGAAACCTCCGCCCACCAGGTGACCCTCTCTGATCAAAACGGGCTGAGGTTTCTTGCCCGGCTGCCCCCCCCCCAACCCCCTTTCCCCTCCGGGACAACCTATTGGCATTTGGAGAGAGCCAGCCGGGGCCAGAGGCAGCCCCCCCCCTTTGTTTCCTTATGCCCCTATTACCGGTATGAGCACGTCATAGATGCTTGACAACCACAATACACAAGAGTTAGAAAGTTCTGTTGCCCCAACTCAGCCGCGATGCTTCATCCTTCCAGGCAGAGTTTGGAAAATTCAAAAGCAGACATTCTCAGTCAAAACCACCAATGGGAACAACACAGGGGATAATGTGCAAGAAAACAAGCCAAAGCAATGAAAGTTGCCTTCTTCCCCTTGAAGAATTTGGGGGAGGCTGAAGCACCAGGATAGGTCTTGCCTCTGGATGCCAGAATGCGATCCTCAGACGGCTGCCCGCCTAGAAACCCATCCCACCCTAGAAACCCATCCCACCCTAGAAACCCATCCCACCCTGGTGAAATAAAACTGGTCCCTGATAAAGACAGCTGGGATGCAACTTGGAGCAAAGTTCTGCAGGAGTTGGAAGAGGACCATCTCCTGGGAAAGGCTGCTGGCTCCCAGATGGGTGTGCAAAGCTCTGCTCCTTCCCCAGCCTGGTAATCTCTCTAGACTGCTGGGCTTCAGTTCCCACAATCCTCTGGGCAGCACATTAACCATTTGACCATTCTGCCAGGAAGATGGTGGGAGTTGGCCCAACCGAGTTAAGGACAGCTGCTCTGATCTGATACTGGTAAAATCCATAATAATATAAATCAACACACACACACATACATACAAGCACGCAAATGAAACTGGTTGGCAGCAGAAGCTTTTAAGTAGGTTATACAGATCTTTGTGGGCCTCTTTGTTTCCCAAAAGAACACCTCAAGAACAATAGAGGGGGCTATTTAGAGGGTGACAAACTGGCATTTCACACTCCTAATAAGTGGTTCTCCAAGAACTCGATGCACAAGGTCACACTCTGAATCTTATGGCAAGCCATCAGACAGCAGCTTGCCCTACATTAAAGAGCTCCAGAATGGCCTACCCAGGTTTCAGCAGCAGGTTCTGGTTGAAGAACCTTCAGCATCACACAAAAAGATTGCTTTCAAAAGCAATCTTTAGAAGATCCAGAGAATTCAGAATTAGGGAAACCGGTTGTCACTTCTGAAATTCTCTGGGTTCCTTGGAAGCATCAAAAATCAAGAGAAGCCTTAAACCTTTGGGACACTTTTAAGGCAAAGCAGGTATCACTGGGGAAGAGCTGGTCCTTCAAACATTGACGGTCACCAGAAAGGGGAGAAGAAGACAAGGCAGCTGGCATCAGGGCCAGGCGCTGGTTTTCTTGGCAGAAGCTACTGGGGCAGAGCATCCGCTGCCCCCCAGCCCAGCCCACCCCAGCCCAGCCCAGCCCGCCTGATTGATTGATTGATTGATTGATTGATGCTTCTCGAGGGGGGGTCGCTGCTAATGAGTGGGGCTGTGCAAGGAGGCTGTGGTGAATCTGCAGCCATTGAAGTGCTCAGAGGAGCAAAGGGAACTTCTGAGGTGAGCTCTAAGCCTCCTGGTCGGTTCCAGCGCCCTTTTATGTCTCGAAAACTGCTCCAGCAAGGACCCTCCAGGGTAATCTGGGATCTCTTGGACACACCAAGTTCTGAAGGAATGCGAGAGAGGAAGCTAGATGGAGGTTTGGGCAATTAGCATATTGCTTTGCGTTGGGCTGGTGTTATTGCCGCCACTTCAAATGGGCGCGCTCGATTTAATTGCTCCCCTGGAGCTCCGGACTGGCCCCCTTTTCCTGGAGTGGCAATTTTGGGAAGGGCTGTATGCTGTGTTTGTTATTTTTTTTAATCTTAACCGTAATAGGGGAGATGGTGTGTAGTTTGGATAATAGACCTACAGCTGTCGCTAAAATTATAATACAATGACCTGGTTCACCCAGCAGGCTACGCAGTACAGCAGTTTTTAAAGCATGGTTTATATAGAATAAACTACAATGAGCAGGGTTCACAGAATATGTGAAAGTGCAAACAATGATATGCCAACCTCCTCCTCCTCCTCTTCCTCCTCCTCCTCGGTTGTGTTCCGTATTCCTTCTGATTACATCTCACTCCAGGTGTCTGGCAGAGAGCTGCTAAAATCCCTGAGGTGTTGCTTGTTACAATCTCCACCCCTCACAATTGTCAGCTCTGGAAAATATAAGTTCTTAAATAACTGGCTTCTAAACTTTCCAAGCTGCTAAACTGCTGTGGGTATGAGCTTAAAGAAGAAGCTGAACCAAGGCAAGGCCCTTGGCCTTGGGGCTGAGAAGTGATGCCTGAGATGGCCTATTCAAACAAGGATGCTATGCCTGCTTCTACGGAATCTATAGGAGATATTTCCAAAAGAACCTATAGTAGCCATAATGGGTTCACTGTAGTTCTCAGGCCACAGTATATGCTGTGTGATTCCAGCCAATTGTATCTTGTTCAGTAAATCATGGTTAATCATCCCTAATGTGTGAACCTAGCCAACTTGATTCCCACCCAACAGCTGATTTTATTTATTGTTGCTTTATAGCAGGGGTGTCAAACTGCCAGTCCACGGGCCGGTTGCATCATGCGGAGGCCACGCCCACCCTGGCTCCGGCAATGCAAAAAAAGTTGCGATACATCGCAACACATGATGTGACATGGTGAGTTTGACACCCGTGCTTTATAGCTTCTTCTGCTGTAGATAGGGCTGAGGGAGCGGCTGACCCAGGGCTAAGCACCAACTTGAAATCCGCCAGTGCTAGAATGAGGGTCAGCTTGGCTTCTGTCTGTTGTGACATTTTGATGAAACCCCAGAGAAGAGCCAGGGGGTCTCGAGGAGACAACATGTGGGTAGAAAACAAGCCCTCCAAAAGAGCCCCCCCTTCATTGGAACCTCTTACACCATCCCTGGTTTCACTAAGGCCTTCCCCTTGGAACAGAAAAGGAAACCCAGGCTTAATTTATATTTTGCCAGTTGTTTTCATGTCTTTCTTTCCAGAAGAACTTTAAATAGCGAGAACATCAATGGAAGATTTTTCAGAGACAGTCAGTTCACCTCTCATGAAGGTGAAGAGGAAACTGGGCTGGAATCCAAAGATATTTAATAAAATCACGAATCCCACCCAAACTCATTAGACTGTCTACGGCAGAAGGTGGCAGGAACTCAGCACACGGGTGATGGGAAACTGTTCCTTGGCCATTTAATTCAAACAGTGGCATGTACCATCCCCTCTCTGATGACCAGTATCTGGAATGTGAAGGGGGATACAGTTCCGTATGCTAGGGAGCTACCCTGGCCTTGATGCAATCTTCCAGCACCACAAGGAAACCAGCCTTTGTACCCAAAGCAAGACTTGGGACTTCTGAACAAGCCACCATGCTAAACCCCAGCAAATCCCATCACACCTTGCTATGGTTTCATAAAATAGGTGTTAGACTCCCCTTCCCTAGCATTGAAGAGAGACCACATAAAACAGATCCCCCCCAAAATGCTGTCCCTGAGAGTTTATGAGCCATCAACCTGCGCCAGCGGTCTCAAAGAGACCAGAAGTGGTCATCAAGCTGATGTCCTCTGAGGGTGTTGGACTGCATCAATCCTTGATGACTGGGGGAGATGAGACCCAGTACATCTGGAGGACACCAGGGGACTATTCAGGAACTGGGTGCCACATGTGTTCCCATATACACCAACCACTGCCATGTTGGATGCAGCTATCAAGCCTGGAGGCTTCTCTCTGGCAGCCCTTTCCTCCCTACAGAGGGGCAGAGATGTGCCCAGTTCCCAGCCTTGTCTTGTGATAACTGGAAGGAAGGAAGGAAGGAAGGAAGGAGAGAGTCCCTGCTCCTTTTCCACAACAGAGAAAACCAAATGCCCTCTTAGATGCCTCCTCAAACAGCCAATGGGAGGTACAGCGCCAGCCTTCCTCCCAGAATCCAAAGGCCAAGGACGTGACCTTGCTTAAGCTGCCATCTGAGAACCTCCACCTGCATGTTGGAGGGAGCAGAAGACAGGCACTTCCAGTCTCGCCCCCAAACTCCAACCCTTCTGAGAAAAGAAGCATGAAGTGGGGCAAGCAGCCCCAGGTTCAGGCAGCCAAGTTCCCCCGGTGCATGAGACACGACTGCCGGAATATTTACCTCTGGCAGGAAGTGCGGAGCTGGGAGGAGCCTGGCCTGGCCTCTGCTCTCTCCTCCGGTCCCAGTTCCTCCTAAGCTGTTTACCTTTCTGCTGCTCACCTGCTCTCCTCACCTCCATCCCCCTGCAGGCTTCACTCGCCTTCTGTCACGGTCCCCCTTCGGCCTCTCCAGGCTCCTTTTCCTTTTGACAGGCGGCTCCTGGCAAAGTGCTCCAAGACACCTCCCTCCCTCCCCCTCCCCTTCCCCCTCCCCCGACCATTTTGGCTCTAGCAACAATCTGCTCCTTCCAACATGGAGGCAGCACATCAAAAGGGGCCAGGGAGTCTCAGAGAGTCTAAGAATTTTTGGGGAGGGGGGGAGAGAGAGAGAGAGAGAGAGAGAGAGAGAGAGAGAGATATTGGGGGAGCCTGTCAGGAGCCTCCTCAAAGCTGGAAGATGGATGACTCGCCAAGTGAGGCTCACCTTCATATTGTTTGATCAACCAGGTTCATTCGAGCTGCTATCTGACCCTGGTTCCAGATCCAAGATAGAGGTCAGGGCTTGGGAACCAGGCTCTGGGGACCAACTCAAGACATACACGGAGCATCTCCAAATGTGCCTCTGGGATGCACAGTCTCCACGGACCTTCCTGGAGAGGTCTTCCACTGCTTCTTTTTTGCACCCATCTAGAAAACCAGGGTGGACGTAGGAGCCAATCAATTAGCCACTTGGGAAAGCGCAACCGATACACCAAAGAGGCCATTCCCACCTCGTCATCAAGGTTATCGACCGCCTGCCAAACCTTCAGGGATGTGAAAAGAATGGGAAATGATCTCTGTCGATAACAGACTGTTCTCAACAGATGGCAAAATGAATCAAAAGTGCCGGAGTGAAATATAGTCGCTTTTACAAAAGAAGAGGCTATGGAAATATCCAAGTTTGATCAGATAGCATGTAATCAGAAGGGCAACAGAGGAAGGAAGTTGAAGGATTCGGCTGGCTTTACGGCCGCTACAGAAACGAGGGGAGTGGGCACCGTATCTGGACACCAACATTATATCCTGGGTCCCCCTGGTCCTTCTCCATTACTCCATTAGACGCTCCCTTATTAGACTCTGCAGTCACCCATTTTCAGCTAATTCAAAGAGCAAGATGACAGAAGGTGACAGGAAGGAAAAAAACAGAACTGCCTGACAATATGTGATCAACAGTTCAAAATATACCTGAGCAGCTGCAGCGTGTGTCAAAATTGTTCCTGCACCTGCTTCTCGGGGCCACGAAGCCACGTCTCCCGCTCAGAGGGTGCCCTTCAGGGACCTCTTTGGAGAAGAAGACCTGAAACCCCAAAGAAAAATGCAGACTGCTCACATCACCCAGGTCTTACGAAGGGAGCCACTGCTGTTCCCCTAACACCCCAGCCCCGCCCGCCCTGGGAAAAATTAGGAGCCAGAAAAGGCCACAGCTGGACCACCCCCTTTCACTCCCCTCTTCAGAAAGCAGGAGGATGAGCAACCTCTCCCGGCCTATTGTAGGCAAACCTCCCTGGTCAAAGAGGGTTTTAGGCAAAGGAGCTGCAGCACCTAAAATTATATTGCTGTCTTTTTAAAAGAAGAATAGTTTAGCTCAGCCCCTGGGGACTTTCCGAACTGGGAAGGCGGGAAAAATGGAAGGAGCATTTTTGGACGGAGCAAAACAGACTGGCAACATCACCTGACACGGTCCTAGAAGGGCAGAGGTGAGCAGAGCAATCACCTGTGATTGCATGCGCTGCACTAGTGTACAGATGTGCTTCACTGTGGTGTGTCCACTCCTTGGAGAGCAAAGGACCCTCCCACACAGCACACAAAGCTAGATTAACCCAGGCAGCCAAGGTGGGAGAGCAGCAGCCTTGTTTGGTTAAGCTGGGATTGGGTTTAGAAGGATGTGGGAATCCAGCCCAAAGGCAGGGTTGTTGCAATGCTCTCCCCCCCCCCACACACACACGCAAGCTCTAAATTCTGCATTTCTATTCTGAAAAACAAAACAAGCTGCTAATCCAGTTTCCCTCTGGAAAGGTGAGGGCCCTGCTGCAGGGGAATAAAAAACCCCTTTGACTATCTTATCTCTGCTGCTGCGCACAGATAAGACCAGCCTGTCTGCCTTGGCAGCCTGGAAATGGCCAAGATGTAAGGGGGGAGCAATTGCTGGTGCCAGCTGAGGGAGATGCCCGGGGCTCTGGGACCAGCCCAGCACCAAGGAACCCTGGAGCAGAATTAGAGGGGTTGTGCAGAAAAGGTGAACTGGGGAAAGCAACAGATTAAATGTGTATCAAAGCAGATATTTTTAAAGAAAATATGACTGTCCTTCAATAAAATAATACTAAGGAATTGTTCTAGATGAATTTTCAGCAAAAAATCCAAAAGACATTTGACCCCTGGCATCCACAAAATCACATTTTTCCCCAGACTTCAGTATGAAAGTAGCTTGTCATTCTGCTCTTCCAGAAGTGCAATGTTTTCTGAGTGTTTTCTGGCTTCCTAGTCCAGTCCAGTGTTCCTCAACCTTACCCACTTTAAGGTGGGGCGGCCTTTAACTTCCAGAATTCCCCAGCTAGCATGCCTTAAGATGGGTGGACTTCAACTCCCATTCTATCTGGAGAATTCTGGAAGCTGAAGTCCACATGTCTTAAAGTGCCCAAGACTGAAAAACACTGGTCCAGTCTGTAGCTTTGTGGTCTCCCACCCCATGCAAATCAGACCCAGTTCTGTCTCTTTTCTGAGCTAGATAAGGTCAGGCAAACAGAGGCTGGAATTGGAAGGACTAAGCACGCTACAGATTGTCCTCATTTAATGACCAAACACTCAGTTCTTAAGCAAAGCGGTCTCTATGGGAAACCACGGCTGTGTTTATGATCTGACTTCAGCTTTGCTTTGCTTCACAGGCCTGAGAAAGTTGACAATGCAAGGATTGGTCACAAAGTGACCTTTTTATCGTAACTGAGAACGGTCGCTAAACAAGGCAGTTGCTAAGCAAGGACTACCTATAACAATTTTTGAAAGACTAAATATCATTTGCCATCACATTCTCTGGCATGTCCAAAGCAAAACAAAGGCTGCACTAGCCAAAGCCACTGAAGAGGAGCATCTGAGCCATTGACCTTAACTCTTAGATCAAACCTCTGATTATGAGATTCTGCTGGCCAGGTTGCCCGATGGGCTGAATCGCTCCTCTTGGGAGCAAAGGCTTCCACAGCCATTCCTCATTCCGGGTGTCCATCCAGGGTCCTTGCATGACACCACTGCCTGCAGGCTTTGGATGGAGCAGGAAGGGAAGCCTGGTGGGGCCTCTCAGCAGATGCCAGGGACAGAGAAGCCTCCTTGCCTTGGACCTAAACCAGAGGAAGCTTAGACTCCCGTGAAACGGGGCTTGGATTAGCAAGCCTCTACTCAGCACAAAGGAGGATACCACCCGGGGGTGGGGGAGGCAGGCAGTCCACAAAATCTCCTTAGCATGTGAAGCTTCAAGGGTTGCTCACCAGCCAGTTAGTTGCTTTTGCTCCAAGAGGCAAATGCTACCACCCCCACCCCCCTTGCCCTGCCCCCAAATCCCTGTCTTTTCCATTTTGAAGCAAGGCAACACATGGGAAGAGAGGGATTATCTCTCTGGGTTTAGGCTGGGAGAAAAGCACGCCCGCACCCACACATCCAGAGAGGGTTTTGCTGGTGGAATTAAAAACTCGAGGGATTTCCTTAAATCCACCTCCTGTTCTCGCCGTGCTTTCCGTCGCAGCTGAGAGCCTGTGCATGGTATAGATTCCCAGCTTGCCTGCAGCGCCTGGGAGGGCAGGATTAGGGCAGGCTCTTAGCTCAGCCTTCAGCTCCAGCTAAGGCCTTTGCTGTCTGCCTCTGATGGCCTCAATCCTACAAGCTGCTCTCGCCGGGGACCACTCTGGCCAGATTTAAGTTGGCTTCCTCTCCATGATGTCCCGTCAAGAGGAGGCCCCTGTGCTTGGGGGGTTCCCTTTCCAGTCAGCAAAGACCTTCAGACGCTGCTGCCAAGGGCTGCCCAAAGCTGGCTCTAGCAGCAGCTGGCTCTGGAGAGCTCTGTGATCAGCCCAGCTTTGAGCTAATGGCAGCATCAAGGCCAGAAGGGCAGATTTTCAGGAGCATCTGTGAAGTCTCTGCACAATCCCCCCAACCCACGTGCCCCTGCACACTTGAGACATCCTTCCACGGCAGCAGCGACAGCAGCAGCAAACCCACAATTTGGCCAAACAGAGCAGAAGCCTTTTCCTGGACCCACATAAGGGGGGGGTCTGCTCTTGCTTCATGGCTCCCCCTCACTGGAGAGCCAATTCTGCAGAGCTGGTTTCACCCAGCCTCCAACGGCTGGTTAAATAGGTCCTTGAATTGCACCCCATGTTTCTTCTTGCATAGCAAAAAACGGAAGCCACAAGGCCTCAGCATAGCCATTCCTGGCCTTCCTCCCCCAGGGCCTCTGACTCTTTGTACGATGCTTCGGGCTCCTGGACATTCCACCTCTTGATCCTCGGCTCTGAGGGAGCGTTGAGCCCTTGGGTGAGGCTCTCCAACAGCAGACACACAACCCCCGGAAGTCAGGCTCATCTTTAATTCATGTTCAAAGGCTTCGCCACTTCCTTCCTGAGAAGCCTTCCTAGAGTTTCCAGTCTGCTGCGCCTGGTTCAGGGATCCCCACGCACAAAGCAGCTGCTCTCAGGGTACAGCTGGGATTTGCTCAGAAGAGCCAACCTCCACGGCTGGAGTTACATGGAGCTAGTCAACAGCATCTTGGCATCCTCATTGCACAATTCAAGACTCTTTTTCAACAGCTGAAGGAGGACTCTGCCATGGCTGACCTCAGATGTTCTGGAACCTTCCATTCTGCAAATAGGGTTGTCTCCCCTCAACGCTGGCTGAGATGTCCATCCAGGACACTGCTTAAGTTCTACTGCCACTCTCTTCAAACTATACATTTTGGGGAGATGACATCCCCCAGCTGTCCCCTTCCAAGTAGCTTGCACCAGGATTTCCAGCTAGGGTAGACTTTCAAAGGGATTTCTAGCCCTGTGAGTTGAGAAACAGAAGATGACAATTTGGGGAAGAAGAAACATTGCAAGGCTAACACGGAGTGGATAATTGACAGGTTTGGGGGCATCTTCAAGGAGGCCGTTTTCCCCATCATAGGAGGTCAAGGCCAAGGAGTCTGTTCCAGCTGCTGCATCCCTTCTCCATGGAAATCAATCTCCATTGAAAAAAGAAGCATCTTCTCCTGTTCCCTCATGCCCAGATTAAGGTGGTGGCGAGTGACACATTTATCACCTCTCTGGATTGATGGGTGAGAAATCTCCAGATGACCTTCCCTTGACAGACTTTGCCAGGCAATAAACGATGGGGACTGTATCTGAATTTTTTACCTCCCCTTTATTTTATGGCTCCCTGCCAAGTGGTTATGATATGGGAAATGATCTTGTCCTTTCTCCATTCCCTATTAATAAATCTCAGGCAGAACATTAAGATAACGCCAGCCAGCAAGAGACATCTTGGTCCCTGTCCAGGGAAAGAAAGATGCATCTGCTCAGAGGGACCCGCCGATGCCAGAGACGGGAGCAGGGGAGACTTTAGGCTGAGCAAATAACTTAAGGAAAGAAGGTGGGACACCTTATCTCCCAGTCTCCTCCACCCCCAGATGAAGTTTGGGTGAAAAGTCAGGCTTTGCAGTCTCCTGCATAGGACAGGGGAATCTCAGATTTTCAGCGAGTGCATTGTGCAAAGAGGCACACAGAACAACATTTGTTGAAGAGGACAAGGGGCTCGGCAGGGACCCAATTGCTCCCACAAGGAATCCTTTGGTCCTGGAGCACCAAGAAATATTTTAGGACGTTGCCCTCAGGTAAAATCATACCCACCGTTACATATTAACAGAGACCTACTGATAACAACATAATAACCCTCCTCAACAAAACAACAGCAAAAGTGGGGGCCTTTCAAGACAAATTAGGAGGGGTCGTCACAGCTACCTGCTTTCTCCACATCACCTGCCCATTCTGCCCAGAGAGACACTCAATCCTGCAAAGGGAATGCAGCCGTTTACCCTCTGTGTCTGATGGAGAGTTGCTTGTTTTTGTGAGATGGATGGCTATATCAAGTGGACGATTAAATAAGTCAATCATGAGCACTGTTGACAGGTAGGCTCTTGCAAGTCCCACCTACCGCTGGTGTGGAGATGGTGATCCCTTCTCTACCCTAGTTCCCTAGATCAGGCTCCTACCCTAAATGCATCTCATAAATACTGTAAAATGGGATTGACAAGAAATGTAAGAATAAAAGCAAATCATTTTGCAAAAATGTTCTTGTGTCTTGCCAGCAACTAGCTTGTTCCTTAGCTCTGTTTGTGCCATTATGCCTGGCTTACTTTTCCAGATCCAATGCCTTGAGGGCAAGCCTTCATCGCTCTCTCTGCTGAGGGGAGAAATCCAGACTTTGAGCAGTACACTTTTTGGGGGGAAGGATGGTCGGTCCCTAAAAGGCACCTTCCATCTCTATCCCACCATAGAACCGGAGCCAGCAATGTTAATTGGGTGTCACCAGGCCTTACTCGTACAATTTGGCACACGGGGGTGGCATTGACAATGGCTCACACCCGCTATTATCATCAGTGCTCCCAGCTTTGCCGTACCTGTGAAGCAGACTTTCACACCAGGCTACCTTGTTACAGATGCTGACATATCCTCCTTGGGGAAGGTCAGACCTCCTAAACTTTCCCCTCCTGGATGAGGACGAGGCAGGCGGTGAAGAGGGTGGGAAGCAGATATCCCAAAGGGAGGGGGAACCAAGCAAGGGTCTTTGGGAGTCCACCCCCCATCCCTACCCACCCCAAAGGGACAGATCTGCTTCATGCTCCTTTCCTCTCCTCTCTCTGGAAACAGAGGGCAACTGTAGTCCTGGCAGGTTGGACCTGCAGCCCTTGGGACCAGGCTGTGCCCTTCATGATCCAAGGGTGATGCTCTGGCTGTTGCATGCCCTCCTTTGAGAGCAGCACCCCTATGGTGCACACCCCTTTTGCATGTTTGGGGGATCTTAAAAAGGCAGAGAGAGCCTTTGTAACAGGAGTAGGATCCACCAAAGAGTTGGGTGTTTTTTTTCTTGTACAGATACATCCCATTATTCTGGGCAAGGATGCATTTTCCTCTCTGGTTTTCAGGAAGAGATCAAACAGGAAGATCCACAGAGCCAGGGTGAGGAATCCATAGCATAAACATGAGACTAGCCCTTAGGCTTGCTCAGCCCCCTCTCTTCCCTCCCCACCAAGGGAGAAGACCTCTCAGCTTGAGTTGTAGAGCAGGAGCGAGCCCAGAGCTGCAGCTTTTAGTCCATCATGAAACCCATCTCAAAAAGATCTCAGGGCATCATGCCTGCAGATGGCAGGACCCTGATCACATTCTTGCCAGCACATCTGTCTGCCAGCCCAGATCTTCCTTTAATCTCAACCTCAACCGCATGTGCTCCAGATGTGCTGCAACACAGTTTCCATCATTTCAGGTCTGCATCTCCACACATTTTCCATGGTGAGTGAGGTGCAAACTTGAAGGAGCGCCAGAAGCCAAAGGATGGCACCCAATGTGTGAACAGCTTGCAAAATCAAAATCCTTCCTTCCTTCCTTCCTTCCTTCCTTCCTTCCTTCCTTCCTTCCTTCCTTCCATCCAAATTCTCTTTTGGAGATTATTTGACAAAGATGGAGAGAGATCTTCCACCTCTCTTGAAAACTTCTTATCAGGCAGCTTGAATTCCCTGAGGTCAAAGATATCTTTTTAATTCAAAATCTCAAGCTCTTCTTTATTCTTCTGTTTCCCCTCCCCAAGGCTGCTCTCCGTTTTGACCTGGAGATGCCCTATTTGCTTACAAATGGAGAGAAAGGCTGGACCTCCATCTGGAGACCAGGCTAGGGATGGGGCAGTGGACAGTTGCATCCCTTCCTGAATCACCAGGAATGCAAATGGGGGCAGCGAGGCAGAGCGGGGCGCAGCGTGGGGAGACCTTGTTCACTGGAAGGGCTCCTGCAGCATTGCACACAGAGAAGGTAATTAGTTCTGTAGCAGCAGAAGAGGGAGAGAAGCAGGATCCATGCTGGTATCTTACATGGTATTTATGTGTTAGTGATCATTATGACTTCAGGAACAGTCAGTTCATCCCCAGTAATATCCTGGGTGCGTTCTAATTCTAATCATATTGCTATTTTTTTTATTGTCTGCAACATGATTTTGCTCTCATACTTCTGTGCAAGCCTCTTGAGTTTTGGGGTTGCGCTTTGGGGCACTTTCTCCAGCAATATAATATCTTTTTGGAGAGGAGGGGGCGAGAGGCGTTCCGAATATTCCAAGGGGTGCATGATCAGGAGAGAGAATCGGGAGAGGTTTATTTCAAATCCTCATCACCCTTAATACAAGCCTTGCAGACCTCTGCCCAGAGGACAAAAGAGAAGGGGGAGGAGGAGTCCACTGCTTCAGGTGGCTCCACGGAGGAACATCCAAAAACAAGTGCCTCTGAATAGAGGGCAGCCTTGAAGGAACAGCAAGGCCAATAGAAGTGGCCACCATTCAGACCACAGACCTGATTTCACCCTTCTGGGATGATCTAAGTCGAGATCTGATGCTAGACCAAGGTGGGCTTTAGGGTCTCCTCTGCACAGTAGGCCTCAAGCCAACCTCCAAGGAAAGAACCAACTACATGGCACTAACTTCCTTTTTGAACCCCAAACCCCAAAGTAGCTGCTTATCAAGGTTACTCGCGCCAGGAGCCAACGTGACTCCATCATGGGCCCCTGATTGCCACTGTACCCCAAGCCCTTCTTCATTTTTCTTCCATACGTCCATTTTATATTGGGTTGCCCAGACTTTAAAGAAGGCTCAGCTCTTTCTGTGGCTCAAAACATTAATTTGTTTACTTCCTTAATGATTTAAAGATCAGCCATTTTCCAAAGGACTCCACCCACCCCCTGGATAGAGCTAGAACATTTGTCCATTGGATTACATGTCACGTCCAGTATTTTGCAGTTTAAGATGCCAGGTTCAGCCATAGGTAATGGGATTACAGTTCCTGGAATTAGAGTTTCCATCTGAACAATTCCCTTCATCTGACATTTGTCAAGCCACTCCATGCATCTGAAGAAGCTGCAACTCACAAATGCTGCTGCCTTTTAATAAATGTTGATAGCTAGGAAAGGTGCTACCAGGTTTCTCTGCAACATTTTGCTACCATAAATTAATCCAGCTCTCCTCCTACAATTCTAGCTGGTGGCTCTACAGGAAAAAATATTATTGCAATCATAATTTGTAGTCAGTCTGTGCAATCTTCTTGCAGCAGTTAAGTATTATGATTATATACCACAATGTGAAAGCGTAGGTGCCAGTCCTTTAGCTGATGTTGGCCTCCATACACACCAAGTTCCTCCCAAGAATCCAGTATGTCGTAATTATCGGCATAGTCTCTGGGCTGATCCAAGCAGAGCGGGGCCTTTTGGAATTGACAGATGGAAATGTTGTCAATGCCCAGATTTTCTAAGCGCTGTCCAAGATTTTTTGGTATGGCACCCAGTGAGCTGATAAACCCTGGGACCACCATGGCCAGTTTATGCCATGATCTTTCAAGTCTGATTTTCTGTGATGTTCTCCAATTCTCTGCCATACGTTCCACTGGTATTTGCCACATCAATGCTCCACGCTTCCTTCTTTGCAGCCACAGTTCAATCCGATGTGCTACGTGCCAAGACTTTATCAGTTTGTATTTGGAACTATTATTTGTACTTGGTGAGTCTTCTCCAATCCAAGCCAGCAATCCCTGCCTGTACGGCCCATCGTTCTGCTAACTCAGACTGATGAATGCTGATGATGGTGATGATTAAATCCCATCCTGCCTTTGTGTCCTACTGGCCCTTTGTACCCTGGCAATCCACAGGGAACCAACTTGAAGGAAGATGAACTTCCCTTTTGCACTTGGTTTTTTTTCCCCCAAGCTGTAAAGCCGCAGCACTGAGCAAGCCTGATCCCAGGAGTTATTCCCTGTTTGACAGGAATAGGAAATGAAATGGTTCTGCAAAAGCACAATAAGGTAAGATCAAGGCAAAATGCTGGGCTGGCTGGCATTTTTCATTCCTCTGGTCTCTTTCCCTTCCTGCGGTTTTATCTGCATTAGAGTTCTGGAGGGTGGATAGCCGGATCTCCAGAGATCACGTGCAAAAGAGTTGAAAGGGGATGGGTGGTGATCCTCTCTGTCAAGCCAGGGGCTTGCAACTCTCACTCACACCCAGGTAAGGATTCGGGGTGGGGGCTCTTTTGTACTGGTACCTCCAGCTCCCTCGTCAGTGGTTGGAAAGGGGGGAACTGCAAGCAGAAATCAGCAGCTTCCTAGAAGATAGAGAGGAGGGTAACCTTGAATCAGGGCCACAAGTATTTTTGCCAACAAACTTGGCAGGGGACGGAGGGAGGAGGGTGGGATGACCTTTTTTTTGCCACTTATCCCAAAAACTGTTTCTTAGGAAGGAATCAGGAATAAGAATAAGGCTGTGGAATCCAGATTTCATTCAGAAGGTGGAGACTTTGGACAGCTGGGGAAAAAAGAGAAAGAGGGAGAGGGCAGATTAGAGAGAGAGAGTCTCACTTAGGGAGGAAATGTAAAAAGCCAGTCCCAGCTTCCTATATTTATAGTTTAAATACCTTAGATAATTAGCACTTCCCTAGATAATTAGAACTCTCCTTCCTTGGTTACTTGGAGCTAGCAAACCAGGTGTTTGTGCTGGTGACAAAGTTCAGGGTTTTTGTTTTTGCCAGTGCTTTTCAAGACTACCCTCTCTTGCTTGGAGACCAATGGAAAAGTGATACTTGCATAATTCACTAGACGTCCATCTCTTTTGGACAGTCTTGCAAGGTCCTGTAAACCTTACAATAAAAATACAGCTAGGATTCATTGTTGAGCTTCTTGTCTGGACTACCTTGAAGGGTTAACATCAGTCTTACAAGACTTTCTCTCCTCCTCTCCTCTTACAAAACCAGGAAGGGTCCCTTTGGAGATGCTTCCCACCTCTCATCTCCTTCTGCGGGCTGAGACATCTCTTACAGTGGTCGGTTGTCCAGTCTGTGGTTCTTCCTCCGGTTTCCCAAGGTCATCTGCACACGCTGTTGCAGATCAGCAGACTAAATCTCAATTCCTGCAGTGTCTGAACACCCCTACTGGCAACAGAAGCCCTGGCAAAGATCTTCACGCTGTGGGTGGCATCTGCCCACCATACAATCACACCTCACCAAAGAATTCAAAAAGCCTCCTAGATGCCATTCACAGAGACTTTTGCCATGTGTGGCTCTAGTTAGGAAAGAGCAGTAACCAAGATCCACAAATGGAAGGAAACTGGAATTAAAGACAGATTGCTAAGGATTTATGGTTGTGCAAGGTGGTTATGTTAAATCCTATAAGCAAATCTGCACTTGTAGAAGGACGCTCTCTGCTCAAACTGTGTTATGTTGGAGCATTTAACACAACTGATTGATGAAGCTGAAGGCCTCAACGTGGCCACCCTGAAAACACTGTTCATCCTCACCTTCTGATGGGTCGTTTATATCTCCACTATAAAACTGCCACATCAGGTGCTGTTCTGTGTGAAGAGGATGGTGTCATTTTCATTGCTTCTTTAACTGTGCTTTGTTTTGTGGCCTTTAAATCAGTCTGGATTTTGAGTATTGGAAAGACAGGATGGGACACTTTTTAAGTATAAACAACTACACCCGGTAAGGATTTCTATTCCCATGAGCTGAAAAAGTTAATCGCTTTCCCCAGATAAAAGGGCAATATACTGAGATTTGAACCAAGGGCATACAACTCATGGTTTTTACCCTTCTAATGCTAAATAATTTGAGAATTGCCTCAATCAGTACAATAGGTCTTGGTCTGTATATTTGGCTAAGCTGGTAAATACAGATTGTATTTTACAGCTGGTAAATATAGATTGCAAAATATGATTTACAGAATAGAATTATCTGCACTCCTGCACCATAGCAAGCCAAACGTGATTTACCCCATGCATGAACCAAGGTTATATATTATTCACTCAACAGCACAGTGCAAAACCAGGCACAACTGTATGATTCCCCCGTGTCTGGAGGCTGAGATCACGAAGAGATTTAGAAGCCTGCTCAACTTCAAGCATCCTTTGAGACCTTCATGCCGTGTCTTTCCTGCCAAACAACTTCTCAGACACCCCAAACAGCATCATTTCGAAAGAAGCATCATGGCGACGTTAGCCGTTCTGAAGAAATTAATTCTCAAAGAGCAGAGTGGTCTCCATACCGCAGTACCTTTGTGAATCTTGCTTTCTGTGCTCACAATCAAAACCAAAGAACTAAGAGATGCGAAAGGCGATGCAGATGCTTTAATTGTAGATGAATTCAGGCATGGATTTATTTTTCCTGACAGGAAATCCATACCTTGAGTGGAAAGTTATGGAGTCGAATTCTTTGGTCTCTACCCTGGACTGAAGAAACTCATTCCCGCAGAAGCTGTCAAAATCTGAATTGAAATATTTTTGATAACGGTTCAATAGGAGTCCCCGGGCGATCCCATTTCTCAGGCGTAATTGGTGGGAGAAGACAAGCTATTAAGCTTCAAAGTCTACCTATGATGGACTAAGCGGCTTGCGAGTCTTCCTAGTGAAAAGGGAGGCCGAGTGATGTGTTTCCTCAGCTCCCCTTCTCTGAAATGAAGGCCTGCTCGTCTTCAGGAGGACAGCCGGACTTGGCTGGCCGTTGGCAGATGCCAAGCCAGCCGCACTTGGAAAGGCAGCATTGACCTTCAGACTCTCCCCACAAATGGTTGTTTTGGATATTGCCGTTTCCATTTTGTGGTACCAGCCTGAGAGCTGAGAAGGTCTGATGCTTATTAGCCACTGCTGATGGCACCTTCCCTGGTGAGAAGGTCACACCTGGCCAAATAGCTGCCCAGAAGGTGGTCCCTGTGGCTCCTTCATCTCCTTAGAAGCCAGCTGAGGGCAAGGCCTGCTCCATCCTCCTGAAAAGGACTCCAAAACCCATTTCTGTTATGTTGGAGACTTTTTGGTTGCTCCAGGGTGTGAAGGCTCTTCGCTCCGATGGCTCTTCGCTCCCTCTTGATTTTGCCGCTGTTTCTAGTCGCCAGGCCTCTTTTCTTAAGAACCAGGAGCTACTGTGGGCATGGATTTATTGACTGGATGGAAGCAAAGAGGACTCAATAGGTGGATAAAAATGTCAAATCCAGTCCAAACATCTGGCTGACTGTGAGGCAAACCATAATAATAATAATACAGCATAAGCCACCAGCTAAAGAACTGGCAGCTATGATTTCACATTGTTGCGTACATAATACATCCCCTTTCTTTTTCAGAGGCACCTCAAAAAGCCTCTCCTGAAGGAAGTTGTTAGAAAGAGAGACACTCATTCCCCAGATCTGGCTAAAGCATCGTCCATCTCCCACTGTTCGGGAGAGATTCAACTGGGGTGGGTTGGATAGTAGCTAATGGTGGGGTCCATTCATTTCTCTGAGGACCCGGGCTTCAAGGTTCACTTGCACAGCATCTGTTGTTATGCAAGCCAGCTCTTCAGCTCTTTTGGAGAGCTCTACAAATCCCTTTCCTGCCTGGCTGATTCAAGTAGAGACAAGGCAACATTGCTTTGACACAGAATCCTTGCATAAGCAAAAAAAAAAACAAAAAAAAACAATCATTGGTTTTGATCTAGTCTGCAACAACAAATTGCATGAAAATATCAACCACACAAACTCAAGCAATAGGGAGGATTGCTTCATTTTCATGCAGACGAGCTGAGTGGGAGCGGATGTTTTAAGTGCTGCAAGAGTGGGTGAAAGGACAAATTAAAGACACGCATTCCCACTGGGTCATGGCGGTGCCTCCTTAGAAAGCAAATTGACGGAGCGATGTTTGAGGCGAGATCAGAGAGGGAATCAAACCCGGGGAGGGCCTTCTCTGTGGGTGCCCCCACCCTCTGGAACGAGCTACCCCCCGAGATCCGGACAATCCCGGATCTCCTAACCTTCCGCCGCGCCCTCAAGACATGGCTTTTTCAGCAAGCGGGACTGACCTAGGGTGAATTTTAAATAGGGATAATTTTTAATGATTTTAATAATGTCACAGCTACAAATATTTGGTTT
>NW_015386412.1:568223-666135 GCF_001527695.2 Protobothrops mucrosquamatus
TTATCCAGAGGCCGATGGAGCCCAAGATGCAGCATTTGGCAGATGAAAGGGGCTACGCATGTAATGTTAACTCAGCCAGCAATGAGCTGAATGAGCCAACAAAGCGGTTTAGCCTGGAGGACAGGAATCGCCATCAGGTCAACAGCCTGACCCTCCCTCTGCCACGAAGGTTGCGGGGGAATGCAGATCCAGGGAGGGAGGTAAGGAGAGGCAGTGGCAGAAATAAAGAATTAACCAATTAAAAATGTGCACTTGGAGAAGGAGCCTTTTCTTGCCGGCTGCCCTAAGCAAATATGCCCAGAGGTACAGGAGAATCGAGCAGTTTCTGATTGCAGATTGTATCAGAATTCAAACAGATAACATGCTCAAGAATCTCTTTGCCCCCCCCAAAAAATAACTCCCCTGTGAATGAAACTTTCCTTTAAAAGATTTGGTGTCCCTCAAATTAAACATTAAACCCCATTTTCTTCCCATTATTTTTATTTGATCCCACTTCTTTTCTTTCCCACATTATCGTCCGGCCACCTTCTGCCCCAAGCAGGTTCAGGAGAGTGGAAGGTTCCCATTCTCTGGCACCGAAGGTGGAGAAGAGCTGTTCCTACCAACCCCCTCTTTGCTAACTTCAAAATTCACCAAGTGTTGCCCAAGGCAGCCAGGCAGCTTAGAGCCCTTCCTCCCTGCCTAGCTGGCCTGAGAAAAACACGTCTTCCCTAGCCATATTGCATGAGTAAAGGAAGAGATGAATATTTGATGACCGTAATTTCCATTATAAATAATTTTGTATAAAATGCTGCCACAGCCTGTTAAATTATCTGCATTATCCTCTGCTTGTTCGTGAAACAATTCCACTCTCCCAATAAGACAAGATGGAGGATGGAAGGCAGAAAATCCTGAGAGTTTGGCCATCATCCACTCTCCACTGCCCAACAGATTAACTCAACTGGATAAAAAAAAACAAACCAAGTTAGCACACATTGGGGGTGAAGCGAAGGTCTGGGCATGACTGGCTCAGGAATTGTGGGAGTTGAAGTCCACGAGTCATAAAAGAGCCAAAGTTGCCTACCCCTGCTCCAGTGCATCTTATATTGTCTCCTACTATTTTTCTTATTCTTGACATGCTAAATACAACTGGGAAGATTCCTTCTCTTTGATACTATGCTCAAGATATGAACCATCACTGATCAAGCATTCTTGACATTATGCTTCATGCGGATACATTTTTCTCTCCCTTTTCTCTCCTGTCAGTTTGCTCTGCCTTTTCTAGTTGCTACTGAAGTATCTCCAGCCTCTGAATTTACCTTCCCTCCTATTTCATCAAGATCCTTGCTGGCCTATTCCAGTTGCTTAACTGCAGTGACTCTGGCAGAACGAGCCATTGGTCCTGAAGCATCTTCCATGGATGTTACTTTGGGGCAGGCCACGCCAGAGAAGAAATTCCAGGACAGGGACTAGTTTGAAATCCCCTGCAATCATGCAGACGTGATCAAGCTTGATGGGGAGACATGCCAAAGCAAGACATCCTGCAATTCTGTGGCAACAGAGGGCTGGATGTGAGTGGAATGATGGAGATGCAAAATGGCTCATCAAACAGCTGCGTTCCAGCTCTGGGTCAAGTGAGAAGACAAATATCCTCTACTTGTAAAGTCACCAGTAATGTGCATCACTATTTAGAAGAAAAAATTGCAGCCTTTCCAAATTCTGTGATGCAGCTCAGGGACAATCTTGAATTTACAGCATTTTTGTCTTGAAGGAAGCCTGCTTGAGGAACGCAACTCCTGGAACTGCTGGAATATCTTGTCGGCAGGGTTCCTGTACTGTTTTCATGCATCCTGTGAAGATTTGCTCTTGCCGGCAGGGAGAGCCTGTTTAATCCCTGAAATATTTATATCTATTAATCCAATCTGGAATACAAACGAGCAGCGTTATTAAGGAGGTTTTTATGGTTGGGTTGTCAAACAAGATTGTTACATCTGTTTAAGCAGCAATTTAAAAGCACTTCAGGCGCTCAAATCTCTCATCACCTCTCCCCAAATTTATCTTGTGGCAGCCCTCTTTCTTCCACATACCGAAGCCACGGTTTGCAGGGTTTAGAGGGGCTGAGGAAAAGGGGTGTAGTCCAAGACTCCTGGAGGGAAGAGGAGGAAGAAGCTCGGCATGGAAAAAGTGGGGGGATCTGGACCCCTAGTGGCTGTGATGGCCTTGAAGCAGGTGCTTTCTCTCCATTAAAAGGGAGGCGGAGAAGGTCGCCTCCAACATGGTGAACATTGTAGGGCAGTTGAGTTGGAAACCAAAACTCACCAACCAGCAGCAACCATTTGGGTGGCAAGGCAAGATCACCTCCCTGGTAACCCCCTCCCCTCCCGCTGTTGGCTTTGCTGAGAAAATATCCAAAGTGAGACAGAGTTGTGTGGGTTGTAGTTTTTAGGAATATTTTTACAGAGCTCCCCCCCCAAAGACCACCACTGCAGAATTCACATGGGGGACATCAAAAGAGAAAAAGGGTGAAAGGTGATTAAGGAAGGCGATGGAAGCAATTTCACTTATTCGACTAAAAGACCTTGCTGATTGCGGCTGGATCCTGGAAGCTGCACACCCATGTCGTTTTCCTAGCCATAGGATAGAAAGAGTTGGCACTGGATACTCCTGAAGGTTGTGTTTGAGCATCCTAACAGCACCCCTAACCCTTTCCTATCACACAAAAGCAGGACAAAGGGGCCCAATTTTTTATTATGGTTACTTTGAATCAATCCACTGTAAGATGAAGGGATCCTAATTGAAGGTTATGAACTACCCTCTAAAATGCTGGTCTAATGCTGGTTGAGAGACAGACATGGCAGTCTAGGACTAAGAGAGAGGGCAGCTTCTGTATCTAAGGGAGGACCAGAACCTGGGTTATCTCTGCTCCTAGTCCATCACCTTAACCACCATCGCTTGCTCTTAATTTGGCACACAAATAAACACACACTGGACAAATTGATCTGGCTTTTGGTGTTACCTCCCAGGAATCAGATGCACATTTTAGGGAAGCAGGATCATCTTCAGCCCGTATTTACCCAAAGAGGCACCACACCAGAAACAGCATTTCTTACATGCAAAGAAAGGGAATCATCTCAGCCTCTCTCCAATTAACCAGGGGCATCTTCTTAGTTGATTAACATTAGATTTAATCAATTGATATCGCCTTTAATTTGCTAAGCGCTTCCACTTGAATTTTTGCCACAGCTTAGCAGGCAATGCAGGCCCCACAGCCCGAATATAAGCAAAAGGGTCCTTTTATTTATTCAGAGGCTGCATTAACACGTTATGCTAAACCATCTTGTGTCTTGTGTTCATATAAAATGCTGACCTGGAGCAAGCTGTGAATTGTAAAGTTATTCTTGGAAGGCCACGTGGCTTCAGCCCAGCCAATTATTAATGGGACTATTCCATAAACCATTGTTTAACCAGCCATGGCTCGGGGCAATGTCAAAATGGGTGGGTTCTCAGCCCCCCCCCAAACAATACAGAGCATTTGTTCAGCAAAAGTCACCTGATTGGACCTTCTCCAGATCGGCTGTGCAAGCCAGACGGACGGCTCTCTTGGCCCTGCAGCATCGCTCCCCATCCGGTAATCGGTCTGCCTTCAGAAGCCACAGAAGGGAGGAAAACGTAGCCATTGGAAAAGACACAAAATGGTTGGGCTTCTTACTCCCCAAGTCCTGAATAAAGGGAGGCACTTGGTCAGCTGCTACACGCAGAGGCCTCTTCTTGAAGCGTCATGGAACCAAATTAATGTGCCCTTTTCTCTTCTCCTCTCAGGCCATGGTACCGAAGGTGTGCAGCCTCTTTCTCCTCCGCCCGGTCTTGCTTTGTCTGTGGAGATTCTCAGTCATCCAAGCTCACCGTTGCCCCAAAGGTGTTTTTTTTCAAAAAGCAACTGGATTTTCTTTGTTTTTCCTTGAAGATGTTTCGCTTCCTATCCAAGAAGCTTCTTCAGTTCTGACAGAACTGAAGTCAGACCTGAAGAAGCTTCTCAGATGAGAAGCAAAACGTCTTCAGGGAGAAATCAAAAGAAAAAGCACCTGTCTTACTTTCTATCTTTTTCCAGCAGCCAGGCTAGGATTCCTGGATATTGCGAGGAGCCACGTGGTTCATATCCGTGGCCAGCTGGAGGTTGGGCAGGGTCATCTGTCAAGGGAGGCTACCCTAACGGGATTTGGCAATGAGAGATGGACTTCCATAACCAGATGGAGAACTCAGTGCCCAGAATCGCTTCCAGGCATCTTCTAACAGAAGAAGCTGCACCTGTCAAGCTTCATCCTGCTAGGAAGATACTGAAAGAAGAGATTTCCCTCCAGGCTGGGAATTTGTAGGGGAAGATGGTAAGAGAAGGAGTGCAGATAAAAGAAATACCTCATTCAACATATATGGATCTTTTCACAGCTACAAAAACTGGAGCTGTAACTTCCTTCAGTTTCAACAGAAGAGAAGGGCTGGCCGTGAAATCCAGGAAGGGCTCTGTGGCTCTGATTAAAGGAAAGTAGCCTCAGATAAGGAGCCATGTGGAGGAGGGCAGCCAAAAACGCCCTTTGTTAGTGGGCAAAGCTCCTATCGTGGGGGATCCATAGACCTGGCACAGTGTCCTGAAGAAAGAAAGGGCCCTCAAATATTGAAGAGGACTTTCCTTCTGAGCAATTCTATGCAGAAGAACTCTATCAGGCTTTGAAAGGTGTCTTGGAAGATGCCAATCCAAATTTCAAAAGGCACCACCTTGGAAGAGTCTTTGTTCTTCTCCCTGTCTCCAGATCCCTCCCCAATGCAAAACCCCTTTGGCTTCTCAATCGTTCAAGTGTAAGCTACCATTTTCAGGGTATAGGCTGGTCCTCAAATCCAGAAAGATGAGACAAGCTATGCCCAGTGCTGGGCAGAACAGAGCAGGAAACTCCCAACCAAGAGAAAAGAAAGACTAGGAGTGACATGATAGCAGTGTTCCAATATTTAAGGGGTTGAAGAAGAGGGGGTCAGCCTGAAGGCAGGACAAGAAGCAATGGATGGAAACTTATCCAAGAGAGATCCAACTTAGAACTAAGGAGAAATTTCCTGACTGTGAGAACAATTAATCAGTGGAATGAGTTGCCTCCAGAAGTTGTGGGTGCTTCAACAGTGGAGGTTTTTAAGAAGAGACTGGACGGCCATTTGTCTGAAATGGTAAGGGGTCTCCTGCTTGATCAGGGGGTTGGACTAAAAGACCTTCAAGGTCCCTTCCGTTGTTCTGTTATTCTGTAGATTCTGCCTCAAAATCCAAACACACTTTTTCATATCCAAAGCTTATTTATTTGTTAGAGCTTTGTGGCTTAATCTACCTCCGTGTGATCCCAGTCAATGCTGGCAGCTGGAAAAGTTCTCCCAAGGAGACAAATGCCATGCCAGGATAGACTTGAGGCCTAACAGGGCAGCTGGGTGGAGGAGAATGAAAGATTGTGCCATCTTGGAGCACAACTTTTCTACTCCGCTGCTTTTCAAAACCGCATATAATCCTCCTTCTGCAAGGCTCTAAAACCTGGTCCAGTTTGAGCCGAAGTAAATCTGGAGAAGCTTCAGAGTGGTACTTTTTCATTATCAATGGGGAAAATAACCTCCCTCTGCACATTTGTGGAAGGCTGCATTTCTTCCCTTTGCTTTCTAAGTGTTTGTATGACTAATAAGGTGTGACACAGCTAAGATTTGCAAGCATTTTTCCATAATGTAACTTCTTCCAGCTGAAGAAAAGAAGAAGCTAAATTTGGATGCCAGCAGCCAACAGGAACTTCACAAGCAAGCCAAAGCTTATGGGCCAAGACTTAGGTTATTGCTCAGAATTCTCCCCTTTTAAAATTTTGCAATGAGCATCACTATTTTTTTTTAAAAAAGTATAGAATCAAAACGTACAAAACTGCATATATTCATGAAAATAATGTGCAAGAATGCATTGTACGAAGGTAATGGTATGTGACAACTGTACAGTAGTCAAAACTGCAAACCAAAATGCTTGTTTAGAGAACGTTACTGTGAACTGTAAAAGCTCAACAGATTTTGCTGGATCACAAAATGAGAAATGGAGAAAACTGGATATTGTCACGCATCCCTACAGAAAATACTTCTACAAACAGATGACTTGGCTCTAAGAGCATCAAGATTGGAACTGAATAGGAGGAAATACCCATTGTTATCATTGTTATCTTTGGATGATGAGAGACCAGGGAGAAAACCTAGAGGTAGCTAGCATAAAATCAGCATAGCATAAAATCAGCTGTCAATCAATGCTGCAAACAACCATTCAACGTACGGCAGGAAGGAATGAGCAGGCCGTTGGCCAGAAGTGGAGTCTTGCTGGCTTAACAGCTCCCTAAGGAGTTTGCTTGCCCCAGCCTTATCACATACATCATAGTGACCAAATAAGCTTGGAAGCCAATTAAGAGCTGGTGCAGAATTTATAAGATGGAAATTACGTGGATCTGAAAAATAAAATATAGAGAACTTAACTTGCTGATCACAAGCCTCAGGACATCTCTGTCTAGCATTGAAATGAAGCGTTTTCCCGGAAGACTCCACAGAAGAAGGGCTAATCTCATGGATCATCGCCAGTCTGGGGCCTCCTCCAGATGTGTTGAGATGGCAATTCACACCATCCCAAGCCAGCTCTGGCCAGGCTGCCTTAGAAGTCCATCTGGAAACCGGAGCCTCAGTACATCTGGAGAGGGCCAGGAGCTGCAAAGTTTTGAAGCCTTTCCCATCATGTTTTTTAGATAAAGGGAAGCAGATCCATCAACCCAGAGGAATATCTTTCCCTGCTTTGGTTTTGCATTTTTTTCAAAACTTGAACCAGAGTTTGAATCTTCTGTTATTTTGACAGTTTCTGGCTATAGCATATTTAGTTGCATTGGGGGAAGAAGGAAAAAAAACACATTAAATTATTAGCTTGTGTACAACACACTGAGCTTAAACACAATCCAGCCTGTCAAAAGAAATGTCTTAATTAGCGAGACGAAAGCCGTTTTTCTTGACACAGCTTGTCAAGCAAAATATCGTACTTGGAGGGAATTTAAGCGAATTCAATTGTAGGAATTTAATAAGGCCTCATTCCACTCCCCTTGCAGGGAAGGAAAGAAAGAAGAACCACCGCTTGGGAGGGGGCTGGACCCCTTGGGGACCTGCCTTGGAAAACAAGCGGAGTCTGTCTCTTGAATCAAGGAAGGAGGAGGGCTCTCCAGGACCTCACAGGAGATTCCTCAGCTTGAAAGGTTTAATTAATTGAATTAGCAAACTTGAAACAACAAGAAAGAAGGCCTTCTTTGTTTTTTTAAAGATACCCTTGGAAAAAAATGTAAATTGAAAGATTAATACATTGTCTTTACTGGGGGGGCAGACTTGCACCTTAGAAGTGGAAGAAAATGCTAGCAATTATGCAATGTTGGCTAACATTTTCCAAGATCTTGGAGATACGGTTGAAAGTGCCTTGAAAATGTCAGCTCAATTGTGCCATGGTAGAAAGGCAAAAAGTTAGTGGTTATTAAGAAAGGGAATCTATATTGAAATACCAAGCTCTCCCCCTCATCCCCCCCCCAGTGTAAATGCCAAGTCAAGAGATTTGGGAAGCGTCAATGGTAGCTTCTAGAAGGTCTTGATGCCTCGGCTTGCAAGATGATTTTGCAAGTGTCCAAACTGACTGATTCAGTCCGTACATCAGGGGTCTCCAACCTTGGCAACTTTAAAACTTTTGGCCTTCAACTCCCAGAATTCCCCTGCCAGCATTGTGTAAGTCATTGCATCCACACACCCTCACTATTAACTGAAACTGTTGAGAGGATGGGAGTGTTGGAACAACTCAAGGGGTTTTTGATTCAGACTGGCTTCCAGGTCAAACCCTGAGTTGTACACCTAAGGCCTATCCTGATCTTGTTCTGTGTATCTTTTCCTCCCAGCTTCACTTCACTCCAGTTTCCACCTAAAGGAATCTTTGAATCTATCAAGACATGAAGGAAGGGATGCCAGGGACATTCACTGGTCCTGCCACAAAACATCTCTGTACTGATGCCAATCTTTGCTGGTACAGTTGACAACTGGGCAAGTTTGATTCAGATCCTCCTCTTAGCATAGGGAGGAAATTATTCCAAACAATGCCAAAGCGGGTTGAAGTTGAAAGTTTTTGGAAGCATCTTGCCTACACCTTCTCTAGTTGTTTGGGGTTGCTTGTTTTTCCCCCACAACCATTAAAGAGTGAAAAGGGACACAACCGAAGATGGTTGAAACATAATACGGGCAGAAGGCATTGTGATGACTCATCTCCCAAAGGTGTGAGCAACTTGGTCTTCTTTGCATCTTGTAAAAGAGGAGGCAGAGGCAGCATCTGAGGGATGGTGCGAGACTGGAGACATCCAATGATCTGAGAAGGGTCTACAAGTCCAGGCTACATAAATAAGCAGCAAGGAAGTTTTGGAAAGGCGTGCTTCAAACTCTTTGAGCATTGAGAAGTTTGGAGGGGCTCCAGACAGGGCCTGCCTGGAGCAGTCTATTTCCAGGGCTACAGGTCAAGGTCAAGCCCAGCGGAGGTGCGGAAGGAGAGCAGACAAAACTGCTTAGTTAACAACATAGCCTCCAGAGTCCAATTTACTGACTGCAGGGTGCTACGTTTGCAGACAGGAACAAAACTGGGAAAGTGACTAAGCCAGAAGCTGGGAAAACACCTAGAAATAGATCTGCTACTGAACAACGTGCTCACAACTTTGTTTAAAAGAAAGCAAGATTGAGGTGGGTCTGACATCAGTCAAGGGTGTAGGTGAGAGGCACTTTATTTTGAATATCACGCTGTGCCAACTCTGAAGACCTTTGGTGTCCTGCCAGAGGAATCTAGT
Source organism: Protobothrops mucrosquamatus (assembly GCF_001527695.2). Classification (NCBI taxonomy): domain Eukaryota; kingdom Metazoa; phylum Chordata; class Lepidosauria; order Squamata; family Viperidae; genus Protobothrops; species Protobothrops mucrosquamatus. The sequence goes on from NW_015386412.1 coordinate 577,094, forward strand.
TGAGCCGGAGAGCTCCTTTGGGGCTAGTGCAGGGGAACAAACTGGCCCCCTCTGACTCGAAGGCAGACCTTGAAGCTCTTCAGTCAGAAACTCTGGATTATCTTCCAGGATGCAAGGCACAGGGACTCCATCCCCATTCCAGAGTCTTAACAGAGTTTACTCTTCCAGGCTGCTGTTACAAAATGCATGGATGTTGGTGGAAGAGAATGTCCAGAGCTCAAGTCTTGTTTGTTTCCACCGTCTGCTCACAGAGTGTAGACCACAACAGGTGTCAAAGGGGAGATTTGAGAGGAAAAAGGGCTTCAGCACTACCTGACTGGCATTTATAGCAATCAGCACTGGAACAGAGGAAGCGGTTGTGGAGCAGAGAATTAGCCTTTAGCAAAAGCAAAAGTGGCTGTAGAGTCAGTGGGATTTTGTAGCATTGTGGTTTGGATATATCAGGATCAGTTGGTCCTATGAATTTTGTTTGTAATTGAACATTGTTCAATTACAAACAAAGATGGGCACCCTTGTACATTTTCTAAACAAACAAATGTCTCTTTGAATAGGAGCTGCTCAATATTCATGAGCAACTGGAGAAAAAACAATTGTAAAACACATATACAATAAAAACTCGGGCCACAATTTTGAGAGCAAAAGGAGAAGGCTTGTGGATCTCTGCTTTGCAAAAAAAAAAAGTTGCTTCTTAAATGTTGTTCAAGTCCCTCTGAAGGCAAAAAGCAAGAGACCCCATCTCTGAGAAACAGCCACCATTCTGAAAATCTTACTTTTTTTCCCTAAAAGAGTAAAATAAAATGCGTGTATTGAGTGAACTTCATGAGGAGGATGACCCGGTTTGAGGTCATCTGGGGTGAAGGCAAGAGAGCTCTTGAATCCAATTTGTGGATGCTGCTCACATATCATTATCACAGCCCTTCTCTGAGAGGATGAGGTAAGTTGGAGAGACAAGGACAGACCAGGGAGGAGGCAAGCGGCGTCTGGACAGGGGAGCCAAACATGTGGCCTGAATTTTTGAGCACCAAATCCTCTCTGCTAAGCATAACTAATCAAAGTCAGATGCATTTATCAAGTGAACAAGGCTGAGCGGCCGCAGCTGCTTCTGCAGAGGCCTCCTCATACATATGCTCAACACCTCTTTTGCAAGACCTTTTTCCAAGGAGACCCAACGACCTACTGGTGGTGAGGAATGAAAGCCTAGATACAAAGAGTTTGCAGAACATAACACTGTCTTGCTGGAAGAGACAAGTCTCCATTTGATCTGGTATCGTCTTCCCACAATGAGATGCCGCAGGTACTGCAGGTCAGGGAATTTCACAAACTGTTCTTTCCCCCCAGCATTTGGAATTTGGCCCAAGTCAACCTGAAGGCACGAAGACAGGCAAAGGGATGTTATGCCCTTGGAGCACTAGCCAGGTCTCCATTTGTGGCAATCTTGTTTGGAAGAACGAAGGCAGCAAGTTGGAGCTCTTGTTCCTCCGAGAACCATCTTATCAATCAGGTTTTTCTTCTGGCTGATAAATGTTCTTCCTGGAAAGAAGGGGACGATCCCATCCATAGGACAGCAAGAAATACTCTTCCCACCTTTATTTCGAGGGCAACTTAATCCTTGTTGAATAAAGTCTTAGTCTTATTCTCACCTATCACCTGGATCCACCAAGGGTCCACCAAGATTCCAGAGATGGAGTAGAGGGAAACATTTACCAAAAATCATGTCCCATCATCTGATTTTTCTGGACTCCTCCAATCAAGCACTGGAGGGGGAGATGAACCTTCCAGAACATGGTGCTGCCAACCATCAGCAGCACCTTCTTGCAGTGATGCCTTGCAGTTCTTCACCAGAAGATGCGTAGTTGACATTTCTGACTTAACAGAAGACCATCAGTGCCATGTGAACTGTTCGCATTGCAGCCCACATGTGCTGTTTATGTTCAGAAGATTAAAACTTCCTGACTTTATCCCGGAAAATAGGCCATGGTTGATCTTTGGGTTAGGTTAACATCCACTTACATTTCATGTGCCCATGGAATGGGAGGCAGGAAGAAGAGAGGACATTTTTCCCTTCCCCATTACTCAGCTCAAGTTGTGGGCTGTTTACATTTCCTGCACTGCAGAGAGCTGCTTAAATATTTAAATCTCCCAAATCCCCATCTTCGTTTATATCAGCAACAACTAATGAAGAGAAAATGAGTTTCCTATTGGATTTCTGAGAGAGAGAAAGAGAGAGAAACTCTTCCCACAGACCGAGTCGTCTACCCCTGCCCTTGCATGCAGCTCTCTTGGCTCAGGTGCCTCCCTCACCATTAACAATCAACTGAATGGAAATGGCGAGGGACCATTCACTTCCATAGCCTAGTAGCACCTGAAATGATGAAGTTCAACAGAGGTGCAGGGTAGGGTAGGCCAGGCTGGGCGGGGGCCACCTCATGGACAACTGGAAGCAAAAACTGTGACGTGATCTGCCTTTGGAAGGGTGCACGAGGCCAGCTCTGAAATTCGGCATCCTTGCCAGCAAGGTTAGGGAGAGAGAAGAGGATTCTTTTCAGAAGCCTTATGCTGAGCTAGGAAGGCAACATATGCCAGTATTTCTCACATGAGAAATTAGAGGTGTCCTGGCCTAATCCTGAAAGTAAGGCCTGCAGGTATTGTAGGAAGAGGAATCTTGAAGGATGGGAGGCTGGCCAAAGGAGACTTGAGCTCGCCAATCCAACTGGATGACTGGCGGTTTATGACCCAGAAGAGAACACCCAGCCAAAATGTGGTGACTGCCAATAGTACGGATGGCTTTTGGAGGGGTCTAATTGATGCATGATGGAGTTGATCAACAGACAACTGGATCTTCTGAATTCAACACGGACCAGAGCAGCCTAGCAATGGAATCTGCTCAGATAAGATGCAAAGGTTCATTTCAGATCACAAAATGGGTTGGTGCTGATGGAATTTCAGTGAGTCATCCCAGAATTGGGCACCCTCACCCACTGCAACATAGCCCATCTGTCTTGCCGCTGGAGCATGGTGCTGGGGTGTGTCCCTGAGTGCCTGGGCTCCAGAAATGGATTCCCCATCAAAGTCCTAAGATCATGGAGGAGGGTCTCCATGCTCTCGATGCCAAACCTTTGAAAAGGCTTAGAGCAAAATGAGCAGGAGTGAAGGACAATGGATTGATTTCAAAATGGAGACAAAATGCAGTAAAATGGGACAATTGAAACAAATGGATTGGATTTACACACAATTTGGCTCACTTTAGGGGTAATTTGACACTGTGGGCCAGCTATTATCCAAGAAGCTTGCTTGATCTTAAAAAGAAAGAAGGGAGAAGGCAGCAGAGGAGATAATACTGAAAAACAAAACAAGGGACTCAAACTCCCAGGAAGCTGAATTGTGCATCTAGTATTTTATCTGACTTTTGACTAGGGACCCCATCTTCACACAAGCCACACCAGGGTTCCTGGTGGAAATTGCTCTCACAATATGGTGAGGTGGACACCTCTTGGAAAGGTGGTGACTAAGGCTGCTTCCTCCAGTCACCTGAGACAGGTGTTGGCAACAGCCTTCAGTGCAAAAATTCCTTCAATTTCAAAATTGCCCTTCAACATAAAACCCCTGGTGTGCAGTATAATCAATAACAAACTTACAAGGAATGGATGAACTAGGAAGGAAATAATTAGACTGTTATTAATATATCCCTATTTCCAGCAGTGAAATATGGGGGAGACCTAAAGATTTCCATTTTTATCTCACCTGAACCATGTTGGGGCTGTAGAAATGTGGTGCTGGGTTCAAAAGGATAGTTGAAATTCTAATGCTTCCAGGATGTCTCAGTCTGGCCCAGTGGAGAAAACAGCTGGCCAGGTGTGTTCCGCAGATGATGCCCGTGTGTCTGCGCACCTGCTTCAACTTATTCCCAATCACATTGTGATCATGAAAAATAGTTTGCTATTTTGGAAACACGCACACGCACACACACACACATCCAACCAGAGCATCTCTCCAAATTCCAGAGACACAATTTGTCTTGTGTCGGGACAGGAGCCCAACAGCTGCCATTTGGCCCAGAAGCCGAAAGAGGAAGAAGAGGCTAAAAACATTGGGGGGAGGGGACACGAAGGAATGTAACCAAAGAAAGCAGAGGGTAATTTAGGATACTCACCACTGTTCAGGACAGCAGGGCTGAAAGACCCTTGCCCTCATCTTGAGTAATAGTCCCCTATCTGGGTCTTTCCACACAGTGCAGACAAGAGAAATGCCAAACAGTAAATCTCTCCTCCTAAAGTCTTTCTCCAAACCGCCTGATTTACCTTCAGGCAGAAAACACTAACCTGCGACAAAGACAACAGTGATTTTTTTTAATAGCAGTCCAGCAGGAGCAATAAAAATAGCCATCAAATGTTATAAGTTAACATTGACAAACAGAAATCCAAGTATAGAGCTTTATAACTAGGGTATGTATAACGACAAATCTTCAAGTGCCCTTTTTTTCCAAATCTAACTTAATTGTTTTGTAAGTGCTTGGAGTAGGTTCCGGGACCTCCGTAAAACCAATGGGACAGACCCTCTTTAGACCTACAACCAGCTGAACAAATATGGGTGGTTGCCACATAGCTTCCAGGTCCCAACCGGGAGAAATCTGAAGAAGGCTCAGCTTTTTTTATTTTTGTCTATTTATATTTCGTGTTTTTAGACTACTCATCTCCCTCAGTTGCCAAAACAGAATAACCAAAGCCAAAGAAGCTGCAGGAATTTAAGTCAGTAAAGGGGAGTCTTTATTCAGCCTGCTCCCCCATGTTCCTGCTCTAATTTTAAAGCTTCTTAAGCACAGCAAGATGGGCCTGGTGGTGTTTTGGTTTAATACATCCATGAAATCCAGGGCTACATAGTGGTATCTTGCATTTTAAATAAGACTAAAACTGACTTCCTTCCTAGACTCAAGAAAGTTGAGTTTGGGAAATGTTTAATGTTAGATGTAGCTGAGTAATTCATGGAGAGAAAGCCCAGTTCTTGTTCTTTTTGCTTCTGAGAGCACAATTGTACCCCCATATTCTAAGTAAGTAAGTAAGTAAGTAAGTAAGTAAGTAAGTAAGTAAGGAAGGAAGGAAGGAAGGAAGGAAGGAAGGAAGGAAGGAAGGAAGGAAGGAAGGGATTTTATGCTTCCCTGACAGTCTTTGTTTTATCCTAGAATGTTATTCTTCAGTACAAGCCAAACTGTTGCCTGTTCTGATGCCTTCCTTTCAAATTAGTGCTCTGAAGCTTGGAGATATTTTGAAGTTGAAAATCTACACACACACACACATGTTGGTGAGCAGCTGGGGATGTGCTAAGCTGAAGGTAACCTTGAGCATCTCCCTAGAATTTCTGATAGCCTTCAGGCTTCCCAGAGAAGAACTAAGGTGTTTTGCATCGAGGGGCGAGACTGGTGGAGACACTGGGGACTGAATAGGGAAGGAAGATAGTGAACATCTTCGCCATCTTCCCAGTAACTGATATGGTCAATGATGCAGAACTAAGAGAAGACTAAAGAACATCAGTTGCCTGTGAACCGTCTACAACTTCCTTCCCTTTGCTAAAGACCCCCGAGTAGATCATGGACCTTCATGCCAAATTTAGGATGGCATCAATGGTTATGGGCAACTTGTACCAGGGTAGACTTCAAGTTGTCACAAAAGCCTTTGTTGCCTCCCTAGATTGTGTTTAGATTTGTCAGATTTAGCAGTCCACTCTTTCTCTTGGAATGTGTACAACAGGGTTCAGGGATCTCCTGCCCTCCCCCCAACCCTTCTCATCCATTGATCAGGATCAGCCTCTGGGACTTGAGATACCTGGAGAGCCAAATGTTTCTCCCTGCATCTTTTAGCCCTGTCTGCAGTACTTGAAAGAGAAACTCTCCATATTTGCTAAGGCAAAGCTTTTGGCCGTTTATATTGTCTTTGCCTGATACCCAGTGCTTCCAACAACTCCATTGCTTCTCTTTTTTAAAGTGTCTGAAGTAAGGAGAAAAATAAACTAGACCGAGTCATTTATCAGAGAAGTGGGTCGATACTTTTCTGGTGGCATTTTAGCACCTTCAATGCAACAGCATCTTCATTAAAACACACCTGGCCAGACCAAACAAAATCGGTTGAAGCTGCAAACCAAAACACATTTTCCTGAGAATAGCTTCCAAAGAAACTACCTTAAGAGAAAAGGCACGGACGGTCGAACTAACAATTTGCAAATGTTGCAACCATCAAGTGCGCTATATAGTTCAGCATCTTTCTCCAAGACACAGCCCGTGCAAAGTTCTCCTGCCTGGGCCAAGATGGATCAAGGTGAATCGGAACGTCACCTGTCTTTCTCTTTCCCACTGATGAACTAGAAAGGTGCCTGTGACCCACAAACATGTTCCAAAATAGTCTGTCTTTAGGACAAGAGGCTCCCAAAGCCCAGCAGGAAGAAACAATCCACAGCAGCAAAGCAGAAGATCCTACTTTTAAATCAAGAGGCCGGATTCTCTGAGCAGGTAGTAGCTTTAGTGGTTAGGGCTGGACTAAGAACTGGCTGGAGTTATATCCACAGCTCTTGAAGGATGCAGTGGGAGCCCAAAGGCCTGAGGATTTCACTTTGAGGCCCATCCATTTGCAATTTCTCCGCTGCCCTTTCACAACACCATTATGGTGCAGCTGTTCCTCACTTTGCCACCCTTCAGATCTGTAAGGAGGAGCTCATGAACACAGCAGCAATGGCTGCCAAGCAGGACCAGCATTCATGCCATCTGTCAATGGCCTCACAAGCCTCAAAACCTTGTTGAAGACCTCTGCCTATCACTTACGTAAGAGTTTTCCTATTGTTGTATCATCCCTCCCCCCCTCCCTCCACCCACCAATGCCTTTCCCCTTTGCTTTTCAAATCGTCAATTCGTGCAAAGTCAAATTTCTGTCTCTACATCTAAAGCTTCTACCTGGCATCAAGACTGAAAATGTAATTTTCATTCCTTCTACTTGAATTGAATTGTTATTATCTAGTTTTCCAGATGTGAAGATCTGTCAGGCCCGCGCACCTAAATTTGTGCAGAAGGCTTGCCTGGCAGGTCTGAGAACCTGCTGTGCAGCTAAAAGAGGGGAAAATGTAATTTCTTTCTCCCTGACAATCAATGTCCCCTTGTTACGTCGGCTGTCCTGTCTTTGGAATTTGCCCCTATTATTTCTTAATAATGTATGTAACGCACTAACAGCCCAAGAGGCCTCCAGATTCTCATCTAAATCACAGACTCTTGCCAGAGATTAGATGTTATTTGACATCACAAGGACTGAAATTTTTAGTACAGCAGGCAGGATAATCTGGAGTGAATTATTTCTTCAATAAAGTATTCCTGTTTTGTAACAGGAAAGGGGGAGGAGGACCCACAATTACAGAGTGAATTATACCACCAGGGAAGACGCAGCGTTTTCAAGAAGCACATGAAAAAGACGCATCTCCATTCTTTGCACAAATCATGTACAAAGTTAGGTTTCAAAGCCTTCCCTGCTGCTGTAACGGATACAATTTTTTTCCTATTATTATTAACGCCCACATTTTTATTATGCTTCAGAATGCTCAGATAATTTCATAATCATTTATTATAATCGCCATAACAATAAAGATACCATCTTCATTTGTAAGAATGTAAGAGAAGGTCTGTTGGATCTGTTGGATCACACCAAGGCCCATCTTGGCCTGACCTTCTATTTAATCCCTTGGCAGATGGATGAATCTGAGGTACTTATCTGAGGGAGGACTTTTTTTTCCTGTTCTCCTCCTGCAACCGATATTTGAAGTCCTGCGGCCCCTCACTCAAATGTAATAGGGAGTCTTCAAGGCCAATAGTCCTAGATGGGCTTTTCTTCCGTGTCTCTGGCAGTCTCTTGCCATACCTTAAGAACACGAGGACTTAAGAAGAGCTCTGGAGGACAGGCTGCAGACCACCTCAGGCCAGCGTTTTGCTTTTCATGCTGACTAGCAGATCCCTTCAGGGAGGGTGTTCAGAAATAGGAAATGGAGGCATACCTCTCTCCTACTCCTGTTGCTACAAGAGCCCTTGGAGGTAACATTGAGCTTCTAGCAGCCCTGGGGGAATTGATCTCTATGCAATCTATGGTCCTCAGTTGCTTCTCCAGCCTAGAGGGATCAACAGAAGCTTCTCTTTCCTGTTCTGTCAATTCTTTTACTCATCTCAAGAAAAGGTCCTCCATCATTTCAAACTTTCACAGGTAGCCTCATTTATGCTACTCCAAGGGAAGGCCGATTTCCAGTGTTCTCCAGCCAACTGGTTCTTCGACTTGGCAGAAAGGACAGGAAACTGACGTTGCATTTCCAGGAAGTTTTCTGTATTGTGTTGGTGTAATAATGCAGCATGCTGCTTCGGGGCTTTCATATTGCTTCAGGCAAAATGCTGTACCATAAATTATGGCACCTAAAGCTGAGTTTGACCTATTGGTTGATGCATAATCAAGTGAATTAATTTGAAATATTAACTACACATTGTGGCCTAAAGGAATTTCCCCCTCTGTTGTCTTTCTAGTCACGCCACTGAATTCAATACCAGCCTCTCTCTCTTGTGCGGTTAAACCCAAAATATAAATAAGTCCTCCATTTTTGTGTTATATGCATTGAATACACCAGTAGGAAGAACAGTTTAGATGTGAGCTACATTCATGTTGAAACAAAAAAAACCTCCTCTGTAATACATTTTTTAAGCGGTGGTTCCTCTCTCTTTAATAGAAGAAATAAATTTCTGGAAGGAAGCATATGAACTGCCAGAGAATTCTAATAATAATTTAAGTCTTAAATCAGTATTTATATATTCTCTTTGATATATACCATTGGAATTCCTTCCCTGGGGATCTACAAACAGACTTATCAGTGTTGGCTGCGAGAGAAATATTGAAGAGACATTTTTGTCTGCATTTGGCTGAACAGAACTTGACTTGGGGGGGGGGGGAAAGCTCTTAAATCGCCCCCTTTTAACCCCAATCTACCTCCCAAGATTGTTATAAAGATAAAACTGGAGGGGCCGGGAGAATCTTCTAGCTAAAGGAAAAGCAGGTTTAGAAGTAATATTCAGGGGCCAGGTTGGAAACCAGTGGAAAGTGACCAGTTGTGGAAAGGTTTTCTACTAGGGACAAACTCAACTTGGCCAACACAAGTTCTTATAAGAGTTCAGGGTGACTGAAAGAGCTTTGGTGCTGCATAAGACACTAGAGGTGGTAGCCTAAAAAAGCAGAAAAGGAATTTGATGAGCATTTACTAAGATGTTTTCACAATGACCTTGAATTGCACTGCACATATGGGCCTCATGTCTTGGAAAAACTGAGCAGATTCTTCATCTTCTCATGCAGCTTTTGGGTTGGACCTTCAGAATGCCTTATCTGGACCAGCTTCTTTCAGCCCAGGATGAAACCCTTTGATTCAACCAGTCTTTCAGAGCCCTTCAGTGGAATCCCAGACGTGTTTCCTTAGAAGAAAGTCTGACAATACAGAGCATAATTTATTGACATCCAAAAATGTCCTAGAGCAATGGTCACAGAACATTGAACTGTGATTTTATGATTCCTTGAGTGTTGTTGAAGATGATAAAACCATATTGTCTGAACTGGGAGTTGGCTGAGAGCTTCCATGCTAAAAAAAATGCTGAAATAGAAACGTAATGCCTACCTGACAGCAAAAACCTCTGGAAAACAACATTTAGATCTAATTCGGTTCTTCCTGCTAGTCATCCAAGGCCAAGTGACTAAAACAGCAGAGCAGAACAGTCCCACTTTGCCAATCTGCAGGATCTGCCCTTTCTTGAAACAAACAGACCAACGGACAAGAGTTGGTGATTCCCTTCTGAGTCCGAAGGAGGTCTGGCACCTCCCAGGGCTCCGATAGAAACATCTCTCCAATCGTGCAGGCTACCCCTCACCAAATCTGGATGAATGATCATCTACAGCCATCTGGCTCCTGTTTAAATTTTTAACCACCTCTCACTTGGAATACTTTCCTGCCTTTCTTATCTTCATTTTAACTTAACAAATTGGCCATAAGCTAAACGGCACCATCTGTGGCTCACAGTAAATACAACTGTTGTTAATGAAATTACTCAGCTTTATCATTTTGCTTTAGAGCCTCCTGCCTGTTTTGCTGAGGACCTTTTCGCTGCTTGCCATCGTCAGTTCACAGGTTTCACAAATTTGGAAATTCAGCCATCTAGATTGGGCTCTGGGAAAATGAGTCACTACACCAGTGGTTCTCATCCTGAGGGTCGGGACCCCATTTGGGGTCGATCGACCATTTCACGGGGGTCGCCAAGCAAGGCTGTCCGCCATTTTTTTTTGTCCGCCATTTTTTTTGTCCGCCATTTTTTTCCCCTTTTTCGGCGGGTGCCTTACCTCCCTTGGGCTGGGCCAGCTGGTGGTCGGCCTGCTCCGTCTCTGCCGCTTGCCAGCTACGCCTCGGCCAGCGCAGGGGGCGGAACCACGCATGCGTGGCGCTCCCGGGCAGGGAAAGTCCTCGACTTACGACCGGTTGGGTAGTCCTCGACTTACAACCGGTTTAGTCCTCGACTTACGACCAGTTTAGTCCTCGACTTACGACCGGTTTAGTCCTCGACTTACAACCGGTTGGGGTCGCGGCATTAAAAAGGTTGAGAACCACTGCACTACACCCAGGGTGCTCAGCAGGGGAGGATTTCAGGCTTTGCATTTCTCCTGCTCCAGGGCGAAGTGCCATTTGTATCACATCCCAGAGCAGAGTCCTGACTCCTCACCACTGGGTCACTCTGCCTTCTGGCATTCTGGGGGTGACAGGATAGTGGTGTTCCAATATTTGAGGGGCTGTCACAGAGAAGAGGGGGTCAACCTATTCTCCAAAGCACTGAAAGGGAAGAAGCAATGGATGGAAACTAAAGGAGGAATTTCCTAACAGTGAGAACAATTCATCAGTGGAACGGCTTCCCTCCAGAAATTGTGAGTGCTCCAACACTGGAGGTTTTTAAGAAGAGACTGGATGACCATTTGTCTGAAATGGGATAGAGTCTCCTGCTTGAGCAGGGGGCTGGACTTGAAGACCTCCAAGGTCCCTTCCAACTCTGTTATTCTGTTCACACTCACTTGCCCCTTGCCGGACTGTAAACCTAAATAAGTGAGGTACCTACTTCCCCTCCTTCGGGGCACAGCACAGCTACACAAGGCTATTCTGATGTGGGTAAATTAAAAGGGACTTTACCTTTCATTAAAAGGGAAACATCTGCAAGGAAACAACCAAGCTCAGAGACCACCAAGGACCCCTCGTTGTTCACAAAAGGTTTCCCTGAGAGGAACAGGAAGGACTAGTCAGCACAGAAAATGTTTTAAGCAAAACAAGAGCTTCTACCTTTTTACTTCCCTGAGCTTCCTTCTTGCAAGATGGTTCTCCAAATAGAACTTTTCTTGTTCCTATCTTGGTCTCCTTTTGTATAGATATTCTGGATGGAGAGAGGTGTAGCTTGAATCCAAGACTGTATTTTTCTAGAACAGAAAGATTTCTTCTGAGGTTTATTAAAAGCAACGAGGCTGAACTACCTTTTTGGCACAAAACCAGAGAGGTTGGGATACATAAAATACCCCCCAAATCACCCCAAAGGACTATCCTTCATTATTTCCTGTTTACAGCTGGGACTGGGGCTGGTCACTGACTAACCCGACATTACCAATAAATCGTGATTCTTTAACAGCAAAAGACAGTAGGAATATTCTAATCAATTGGGTGCTTCTTTGCAGTCTCTCCTTATGTGTGAAACAAATATCTGTTTTGACAACTCCTTCCAGCTATAGTGGTTTAGAAAGGTCTGCCGAGATAGATGTTGGCTTCCACTCTTCACCCAGAGGAACGGTCCTGCAACACCTAAGAAACACCTGTTCAGCTCTTCTGTCAACAGGTTGCAAACCTTGATGCAATTATAGCTACCTAAAGTGAAGAAAATCTGGCATGAGGTTATAGTCGCTCAAGGCAAACACAGGTGGATGAAACCATAGGCCTGCTTGGAAAAACAAGGATTTATGTTTGGCCACAAGGAAAAAGAAAAGAATAAGCAATCAGGTATTGCGGCCCCAAAATGAGTGGAACAGCTGGTCCTACTGGGATGAGATGGTCAGCTGAGGCAGGTTGGAAAGAGCAACCACAAGGCCATCTGCATGCCAGAGGACTTTGTACCTTCCGGCCACAGCAGACCGGCTTCCACAAGTGCAAGCAGCACCTGAGCGAAGGATGAAGGTGAAACCAAGTTCAGGCAGAAATACCTGGTCTGTGTTCCTGTTTGAAAGCATGTGTCAATCACGTGTGACCACTTTAGGATGGGTTTCTCAGTCTTTGCTGATGAAAGATTACTGACCAGAGACAATCAAAATGGAGAGCTAATGATGGTCTCTTGACCTGCTCGTAATTCCAGTGTCATTCACATTTATTTTTTGCCATTTTTCGCTAACCTGGGGACCAGATGGTTCAGTTCCAACCCAGCAAGCTTTGGTGTTGTCCCAGGTAGCTGGAGCTGGTGCCAAAGGCCTCTGCACACGCAGTCACTGCGAAGATGCTTTAACGTCCTTTCCCTTGAGGGCCTTGAGCAGGAGTCGTGAGAAGAAGCAAATGGGAGGAAAAAATCACCACTCTAGTATAATTGCAGCCATGTTTGATGCAGACTCAGCCTAATGTTTCCATCAGTCTTGGGCACCAGATCCTCCATCACCACAGCTATAGGGTTCAACTTTTCCAGGGCTGGCTGGGGAATTCTGGGAGTTGAAGTCCACACCTCTTAAAGTTGCCAAGATTGGGAAGCCCAGACCTAAGCAAGAAAGCCGTTGACTTTGGTGCCTTCCAGCAGCTACTATCCTGGGCCACTGTGATGACCAATGGACAACCCATGATCCCTGCCCTTCCAAGGATCCAATTTCATTTGACACATGAAATGAAGACAGAGACTTCAAGGTCTCTTCCAAGAGGATTTGAACCCAATTCTCTCCACCCTGGCATGATCGGCACCCATTTTTATCCCCTTCACAAAGGCAGGTTTCCTTTGCTAACTTCACAATTTAGGAGCAACTTTGCGCTGATGACAGGTTTGAATCACTTGCAGGATAAATGTCAGTAAGTGAATAATCTCTAGCTAAAGGCAAAGCCCAGGGCGCTCGGAAATGCTGATCCTGCTGTTGAAGGGAAAAACTTTTGCAGCATATTTGAAGTAGGACAATGTGTTTAAAGATCACGTACTGTTTACTCACCATATTCCATTTTAAGGTTATTTACCTGACTATCTTTTTAGCAATTGTCACATTATCTTAATAATTTGACTAACGGGCAAAGGAGTTTTGCCTCAGAACTTTAGAGAGTATGGAGGTTTTGCATTCAGCACTGAATTCTGTGACCTTTCTTGAAAAATTATTATAAAAAAGATGGTCAGACAAGATTTTCCCAAAGATTGCCATGGGTTAGGCCATCTAAAGAGAGAGAGAGAGAGAGAAAGAAACATAAATTCCAAAAAAAAGCCCAGCCCTCCCCTTTAGCTCCAAGCAAGCACCAATCCCTTCATCTTCTACTCTCTACTGGCAAAGGTCAGAGAGCTTAATTTGCCCACCATGGATGGGAGGTGGAAGGATGCAGAGATGGCTCCGTTTCCAGTTGAACCCTCAGGTCTGGAGGAGACAACTGACTTCAAAGAGGATCTGCAGTTTATTAAACTCTCTTCTCTGGATTAATGGACAGCTCGCAGCCCTGAAACTGCCAACCCATCACATTTCCCAGGCAATTCACTATATGGAGGAGAAATTTAAAAATAAGTACACAGAAAGCAGCCTTTCTTCTAGGGAAGAAATGCACATAAGAAGCTTAACTGAACTGTTCTTCAGCTCAGAAAGCTTACATTGGGCATTCCTCTCTCCCGACAGCTGCATAAAGTCCCAAACTAGAAAGATTTGCTTGCAGTGCCAGCAGGCAAGGATACAACATGGCTCAGAAGTCATTTCCAACATTGCAAAGTTAAGAAAAAGGCTGGCATGCTAAACATTAGGGCAGATGCAATGTATTAATAGAAGTTAAAACAGCCCTTTTCAACAAAAGGACTTTTAGCCAAATATTACTCTGCACCTCTTGCCTTCTTAGCAAAAGAAAAGAGACTTGCTCGGAATTTCTTTTGACATATTTGAAAAATTACAGCTTGCAAATAATTTACTTTTACACAAAGCCACCCATGCTCAGAACAGGAAGTGTCAAAAAAGATCAAACATTGTTGGCCTAGGGACAAGACAGAGAGAGAGAGTCTGAATCCCAGCTTTTCTACTCTCAAACTGGCCCAAGTAAAGCACCATCTGTTTCGATGGTCATGGAAGGGGTCTGTGAGAAGACAGAACTTAATTGCCCATGTACACGGGCAGATTTTGAGGTTTGGCCCACAGTACAAAGAAAAAGATCGACCCATAATAAGCAACACATTAGGAGTCCAACTCCTCCTTTCCCATCACAACTGCTCCAGCCCAATCTTCTTGAACTGCAAGGACACGCAGATGTCATCTGCACTCCGGGAGCATGATTGATCTTTGTGGGGGTCACCAAAAGGGACTAATAAAAATGGATTGCCTTTGAGGCAGGAGAAGATCAAAGCAAAGTGGGGCCCACAGGAGGCTATTGTGCTCCCGGATCTGCCCCAAGCCTCCAGTTGGTGCGGTAAACAATGGCAAGTGCCAGCTGCCATTGATCACTTGCTGGAGCTGGGGAAGAGGTCTTTCATCATTGTCTCGTTGAGAAGAATCCAAAAATGAAGATGGATATGAAGGTGTCACAGGTGGAAAGACCACTATAACAGTCATTAAAACTTGGGTGTTCCAACAGGCCCAGGGCTAGGCACCAGCCTCTTCCCTTTCTTCTTGAGATTACCAAGGTCCTGGCTTGGCTGCCTTGTTAGAGGGGAGACGTCACCAAGTCTTTTGGCTTTTAATTGGAGAGAGGCTCCTGAAGCTTTGCCTGAGCCACTTTGGGACTAGTTTAGCAAATGACAGAAGAATATTGTTTTCCCCGGAGCCCAAAACTGAAGAGAAGTCTAATTCTCCTTTCTCCAGTTCTGTAATAGCCAACGGGCAGGGTGAATCACAGCACCGAGAGATGGAAGTGTGAACTTGGGAGAAGAAAAGCAGTGGTGACAGGCAGTTTTCAGAAGCCACCAATATTGAAAATAAGCAATAAAATCACTATTAAACAGGTTTCCATTTCACATGACCCAGCCATCTGGAAGGATGTTTTGGTAGCAAATCAGAAATATATTGAAGTAGGTACATACTAAAATGTATACATCACAATTTGGATTACAATCCCAATCCAAATTTCTGTGCTGGACACTGCAGACCACGTTATTTAAGAACACTAGGGCTTTGTTGCAACAGACCAAAACGTATTTAATCCAGCATTTTATTCCCATCGTGGCAATGAGATGTTTTAAAAAATGCATTTTTAATTTAGTGCAGCCCTTTGCATTACATACACTTTGCAACACACACATGTCCCAACTCTGTCTTCCCCCACCTGGCCTACATTTCCCAAATTTCTTTCTGTCTGAGAAGTTTACAGAGAACCTCTGAAGAAATTATGCTAAATATTGATTGTTGGGAGGCATGACGTATAAACAGGTGTAAACTTAACATTATTAATTATTGTTCATATATTTCTTCAGAAAAGGATGTAAAAAATCTTGACATTGAACATACAAAACAATTTCTATCCCTGGATTTTAAACACTGTCGGGACCGAAAACTTTTAAACATACATTTCCGGTTCCAGAACTCTTGTGAAAATGTGGGCCTGCGACTGCAGCCAGCACAACTTTACTTATGAAAGGCCCTCCCATCCGTGCCCTCCATCCAAGCAACCGTGACCTTGAGGATCCAGCTCACCTCCTGGATTCCACCTTGATGATCCAGCTCACCTCCTGGATCCCAAAAAGCATGCATAATACATTAGGCAACTAATTACCTCACAGCCTCTACCTGCACGCCTTGGAAAGGCATGCCTTCTTCTTAAGAAGAGCTGGTGTTATGAATATTCAGCTGCCTGACCCGTTTCCCCTGTCCCCCCCCTTTAAGAAAACACAGGGTGCCAAAGCATCCCGGGACAGTTCAAAGACTAAGACGTTGGTTACTGAAGAAGCCCGTAGTGGCTCTGTCCTCTCGAAGCTTATCCCATCGGTCTGTCTGAACAGACTAAACACGGGTGATCGTCCTGCTTCCTTTTGCCCCTTTTCCCCGGTAGAGCACTCAGGCTACGCGGCCATGTAAACATACCAAATGCTGCCCAAGTGGTTCTCTGGCACTTTGCATTTCATATGAAGTAAAAATCTATTTCTGCAAGTGATGAAAATGCACGGGAGGTCTCCAGGCTGCTGCACCAGAACTGAGACTCATTTTTCGAGACCCCGCAGTCCACGCCACTTCCTCTGAATATTTATGAATGTTTTAGATGCGAAGAGGTCTTCAAGAAGAGTTCCTACGAAGGGAGAGCGGCTCAGAGATTAGTGCAGTCATACCAAGCATCCCAGTGCTGTTGGCAAACCAGGCCGATTGTACCTGCTCAGGTGTCTCGAATGGGGTCACCGGGTTTCTGCAGCCTTGTGGGTGAGGGCAGCTGCTGACAGGTTGCTTCAGAGAACCCATTCCTCAAACAGCAGCCAATGCCTTGAACTTTATCCCTCTCGGTCTCTTAGCAGTAGCCTCTGGGAACTCACAGAGACGGGCATTTTTTTAAACTGTGAAAAACAGCTGGCATTCAGGCTGTGCAATTTAGTTGGCTAGCATGGCTAATAGTTATTATGTGCCCATCCCTCTTGAATTATTTCTGAAGTTAGTTACAAGTAAAAATAGATGCCAGGATTCATTTACTTTTCATTTGCTTGCCAGCTTTACAAATTCTATCATCTTATCACTAAACAATTTCATCAGCTGAGTCAAAGGTCTGTTTTATAAAAATAAAATCTATCTGTATTACATCAATGACTTTTCTATTTCTTCCTTCCTTCCTTAAAATGTTTGCACAACTTCTAAGTTTGATTCAGTAATATACCATATATTATTTCTCAGCCTTTAAACTTGACAAACAACAAAAGTCCAGGAATAAAACCAAACAATTCTTCTATCAGTGCTAAGCGTGCCACGTTTTTGAAGTTAGGAAAGGCTCTTTTGAAGAAAGACCAGACACAGGTTATGTCCATGTGCACTCACAAGAAGTGAAGTTTTGTTAACTATTACACTTAGGCATTGTGGCTTTATGCAACTTGTTCTTAACATACGACAGAAAGGCTGAAGTATCAGTTGTAAAAATAAGGAAATGCTACCATCTTGTGGAAAGCAATCAAACCCAATTTCCGAGTGTTTGACTGATGACTCCAACAGGCATCCCTTTGCAGGTGGAGTGAACTCTGCAGCACAATTAACATTCTTTGATAGTATCACAGAAAGAGTTGCATATAAAATATTTTTATTTGGCAGTATATTATATGTAACAAAAGTAAACACAGATAGTACACTTTATGTGACCAACAGCCAAATTCCCTGAGTGAACTAGGTGACTTTGTCTACCTGTTAACTCTGACCTAGCCCTAATAGTGTCTGCCTCATTTACAGTTCTAAATTAGACCCTAATATTATTTAGGCATTGCTCCTATTACTTTGTAAATAACATCATTTGTGGTGTTGTGTTTTTGCTTGAGGCAGTGACTCTGCCATAATTTGACTGTAACTGCTGGCATATAAATCTGTATCTTTGTTGCAAACTCCTTGGTGCTGAAGGATTATTTTGGAGTGTAAATTGGATGTGCTGAGACTACAAACGTAGCTCATTAACCAGTTCTGGCCGTGTTGTTGTGAATACTAGCATGTTATGAGTATGAAGGTGCTTCCTAAAACAAGTGTGCAAAAAGAGAGCATCACCCAAAAACAAATAATTGGGCTTAAGAAATACTGAATGTTAAGCAGAATTGCCTGCGTGTATAAAAAGCCCAAGTTTACCACGTTGCCTCCAAAGAGGACCTGGGCAGGAATAGTTCAGCCGCCGGAGCACAGACGGAGGAGTCTCTCCCAGAGCGGCTGAACCACCCAGGGCCCGATCCCTGGCAAGCACCTGGGTGTTTCTGAAGCCCAACCTAAAATTCGCTGGATTTGGCATTAGGGGAAGAGAAAAAGGAGCTGGGAGTCAGTCGGAGGTGATGAAAGTGCGCTTCCAACCTTTGGGTTTGGTGCTGCAGTGGAGCTGCAACGGGCTGGGACCCGGAGTCAGTTCTTTCTTTTAAGTCTGGGCATTTTTCTATACTGTATATTGTCACCAGAGAATCTAGTGGAAATGTGCAGGACATTCCTAAAAGAGAATTGTGTTCTAAGCCAAACATTTCTGTATCACATAAATCTAAATAAGAGTAGTTCACGTAATTAGGCATTCTTTACTGACCAGCATGAAGAAAGAACGTCTGTCCCTGATTACAACTGGACGAGGGACTCCCTCCACCAAGTCCTTGGACTGTGAGGAAAAGCGAATCTTCTGCATTAAAAAAATCTCTTCTCTGAATAGACCTGATTCACGGGAAGCGTATTTTCTGTCGAAGGCAGTAGAAATGAATTTTGATTCATTTATTAAATTTAAAGCAGAAGGAATCTCGGAATTTCTTCTTTGGGGTCTTGATTGTCAAGATTTTCTAGAAGCACGCCCACAACCGATTGAAATCTAGACAGAGGAAAGCTGAGACCGGGGCTGAATACTTCCACAAGGAGGGTCAACCAGGCACAGGTTGTTCCCCCAAAGGCCTGAGCCGAAGCCCCCCATCCCCCGGCCAGGTCCCAATCATGTCCTGGATATGCGTCTTTTCAGAGAGGCTTGCTTCACCAAGGTCTGCTGGTGCCTGCTGGCTTCAGCCTCGTCGATGGCTTGACACATCCTCTGCAAAGCGGCAGAACGTAGTGATTAGAACCCTTTGCTGAAAAAAATCGGCACCCTTTTCTTGCAAAAACCCAGATTCAACCGAGAGTTGGCACAATCGGGGCGGCAATGAAAATGACCCAGGAAGTGTTGCGTGTGGCCGTCTTACGACCGGCAGCTTAGTGACTGTTCAAAGTTCCAACAGACCTACTACCTGGGGAGTATTTACAATTCAAATTCAAAGTTCCGGTGCTCACCCACCCCATGGTCACATGACCGCACTTTGGGCACTCGGCAACTGGGCTGCGTACACAGCCATTAACTGTGACTCCGTCACGTGGCCATGTTTTATGTCTGTTTTGCTGAAAACTGGCATTCATATCCGATTTTCTGCAAAACCATGCCCGTAGCCCATTTTAGGACCATCCCCAGTTACAACTGTGAGGAGCAGGGCTCCATTTCAGCTGTAACCTGAGGACTACCTACATTCAGAACCCTTGAGGAAAGGCCACGGCCTTTCTGCCTGCAAGACTCCACACTTGGATGCTCACCAACCCAAGCCCCTTGCTAAGACACTGTCAGAAGTGACCAGGATAGCGACCAAGAGAGGCAAGGGTCATCCCTCAGGCACCAAAAAGGGCATTTTTCTCCTCTTATTCTAATTAATCAAAAACTAATCTTCAATGTGGAGGGTAGAAAAACCCGATTCCCCTGGAAATTGCCCTAGAAAGGTTGCAGACCAAACGGGACATGAATGTGCTAATCTGAGGCATTAGACCCCACCGTACAAAACTTCACTCAGGAAGTTTTGAAATAACCTTTCAAAGGCAAAGACCAAGCGCTGCCAGGGCAGCCAGCATCAAACTGACCCTTCAGCTGAATGCTGGGGGGGGGGGGGCTCACCTTTGCGGTAGTTGCATCTGGGAATCGGATTTTCTTTATTAATTCTTGTCCCGAAGTCTCCTTTTTGGAGAATGGCAGTATCCCTTTATCCTGTTAGAAATGGCACAAAACGCTTAAATATTCAAATATGTGTCAGAAAATGAACCAAAATATATTTCTGCATTGACCCGATTTCACTTTGGAACAGTTTCACATCCAAAGTTAACCCCTTTATTGTTTTTGCCCAGAGAGTCTTCCGATACTTTGAAGACTTTTATTAGGGCAAATGTTTTCATGAAAGTGCATAAAGGAGCACATTTTCCCAGTAATGTCTTACGTTCATGAAGATGAGAGAGCAGGATGGACTTCGGTCTCTCCTTGAGAACAACGGAAACGCAGATTGAGCTCCTTATTATTTTAAGGAGTAAAATTATTACTTTGCTCACAAAAGGAGATGCAGCATTAATCTACCACTCAACTAGCCAAAATCAATGCCACAGAGTTGATTTAAAATATATCCTTGAAACACAGTAAAGGTTTTGGTTCTGGGTTTGCATTACTCTAGCGAGCTTGTTTGCTGATTCGTAAGAGTTTGGGGCTGTTAAGGGCTGTTTTGGTCAGACTTATTATGCCGAGATCAGACTCTCTTACCTTAACGAAGATTTGCAGGAGGTTCTCATCTGTACTGGGTGGCCGTGTAAAATCTTCATATAGGTAATCCCAGTCTGTGGTGATGTGACCTAGGATCTCCACTTCTTTTATTAAGAGGACTCTCCTAGAGGGACCGAAAGGTACTTTAGGACTTCCCTTTCAGAAGAAACAATCCACAACGTGTCCGAGACCAAAGCATCTTAACTTGAATGAAACAATCTCGGTTCCACTAAAGAATAAATGTAGAAAGCACCCCCCCCCCAGGAAAGCCCCAATTCTACTTGTGGGGAGGCTCAGCTTAATTGCAAAGCACCTGCTTTGCCTGTGTGATGCCAACATAATGGAGGACCGAGAGGGAGAAGATGGGTGAGGCTCCTCAGCTGGAGCATCTAGCACAGGGCAGAAGGGAAACTAAACCGAACCTCTTTGCTCTCCTCACGTATAAATCACCCACTGAAGGCCATACCTGCTGGTGACCACAATGTAGGTCTTTCCTCTTCCTGGAAGTGGACAATAGTGCTGGAAACTCTCGGCCTCCAGCTTCTTGATGTGGGAGTTCTGGAGCGGGAGTAAAAATGCTTTGGATTAGATTAGAGCTGCAAGGCTCAAACTCTTACAGGAGGCACAACTGGCTTGTCCTGGACTGACCTTCCTCCCTACAGGTGCTGCTAATGGAGCCCATTTGAGATGCAGCCTCAAGTGGAGCCTCAACTGAGACTACCTGGAGGCCTTCAGTCCTGACCCGGCTGAGAGCAGAGCAGGGAAGGGAGAAGGGAGCACCAACATGGGCTGACGAGAGAAGAACAAAAGTTGCCCATGAAAATTCAAAGATGGCACTCGGAGGAAACAGGAGGTCAGGCCCAATTGCCCTCCCCTGCAGCTGGCATTGGCAGTGAGGTTCCCATCCAGATGTTTAGGACCACGACCTCTTCCTCACTGGCTATCTTGGCTAGGGAAAATGGGTGTTGAAGCTCTCTCTATCTGAAAGGCAACCTCAGACTATCCACCCCTTCTCAAAACAGGGGCCCAATTCTCAGGGAAAGTAGCAGACGATACAAAGGTCACCCACCTTCAAAAAAGGTTCTCACAAGTTTAGGTACAAATTTTTTTTAATTCACCAGTGCATAGCATTATGTACACATTTGCAACATTACACACTGAACACCAATATGAAGCAGGAAATATTACCAAGAACTCGCTTTATTTTGGGGATGAGGAGAAAAACATTGTTGAGAAACCTAAGGCTTCTCTTCCATTGCAAGGGAAAGCACCTCCATACCAGGGAAGGGCAGGGGGGCAGTTTTCTGCTCTGTGTGGGCAGCTGGTGCTGTTCCAAAGAGCAGTCACCCTCGCTCTCAATATTAACCGGATTTAGCACATATTCGGGGGGAAGATGTGTGTCCCTTTTTTCATTATCCCCCAAAATGTCTGCAACCCAGTGGTTTCATAAGACCCTCAGGCAGAGACCCCCACCCTCCTCTTTGCCTATTATAAAATGATGTTCTGCAATAACTCTCCCCAAAATGTCTTTGGTCTCAAGTGCAAACAACTGAGGAAGGAGGGTCTCATCCCCACAGGGGATCCCATCGGCTCCTGGCCTCCTTTCCCATCATCTCGCTCTCCAGCCGCTTCCTGTCCTGAGCTCCCTTTCCTAGCAGCTCACTACTTTTAGCACTGAGAAATATTTGCCCTGTCCTTTGAAGTGGAGACTATCAGAAGTTGGTATTAACAATATGCAAAGGCTCAACCGTGGATGTCTCTGGAATTAAGTCTTTCCATTTCAATCAAACCAAGGCAGATAAAGATGGTTAAGTTAGTCAGGAAAAGAGAAGCAAAACAGGTGATTCCGTGGGTCCAGCCGGGGTTGGGCATGCATGGAAGGAGAAAGGGAGAAAGAAGAAACATTAGCAAGGGGTGCGACCCAAGTTCAAAGACCGCACAACAAGAGGAAAAAAGAACAATTTCGGCAAGGGGTCCCCACAGTCAACGTCCACAAAAGCAACAGGAACTGCTTGCACTCACCCCTTCATGCACGCACACACACACACACACACACACACACACACAAATCTAGGCAGCCACATTTGAACGCTGTACCTCAAATAAGTCACAACCTTCGGCCTCGCCTCGGTCGTAGGGCCGAATAATCCCGTCTTCGCGGATAAGACGAGGGGGGCGCAGGATGGAGACTTCTTCGGTAGACTCGGCCACCCTATGAGGAGAGAGGAAAGGAGGTCCTTTCTAGTGGGGGACTGCTGGAAAGATCCATCGCCTCGGATTATTCTACGGCCCATTCCAGAGAGACTCCATTCCAGAATCTCTTTCGGGGAGCAGCTGCTAGCAGAAGGCAGCCTGCTGCTCTGCGCCGAAAGGCCCCATTCACACAACAAAGGAGAGGACGTGCGGCGTGGGTGTGCCCATGTTCTCCTTCTCACCCGGGTCCGGTTCTCATATGCTGATTTCTAAGCGAGGCTGCCTCTGCCTCCTTCTGAAAAATGAGGCCTGGGGAGTCACCTCCACAGGGCTGCTGGGCTCACCTCTGGATCCCTTGGAATGTACTGCTGGCCATGTCGATGATGCCCCCGGTTGGGCGGGCCACCACTCCGACCAGCCCCTTCCCGATGCCCTTGAAGAAGCCCGCCGCGCCCTCCTTCTTGGCACCTTTCGGGATCAAGAGTGAGAAAAACAGGGTGGCCTTTTCTGACTGCAGACAGTGCCACTAAATTCAAAGCACTTTAATTTCAGGACATCTGCAAGAAACGTTGGCTTTCTCTTTGACATCTCACTCTTTAGCATTGTTTCACTTCATGTAATGACTCAAATCAGGGACTCTTAAACGGAACCTGCCGCAAAGCAGCTACTAACATTGCTACCATTTATATGCTGCTTGAATTCTGTGAGAATTACCTTAACTCCAGTGAACTCACCTTCTACAGGTTTTGTGACTATCCCAGTTACTCCGCCGACAACTCCCTTAAAGAAAGCAGGGGGGGAAAAGATGGAATTGCAGGTTGGAATGGCAAAGTGTCACATTAATTTCACCACAACCCTCCACTTTGGGAAATTCAAGGCTAAAATGGATTTAGTCTACTCAAATTTGCATCTTAAAACGATTCATCAGAACCAGAAATTCTGATACTAAAGCCTGCCAAGAAACACAGCCAGTCTGTAAAAAAAGAGATTATAATTTGAGAAACTAGCTTGTCGTATTAGCTAGGAGAAGGGTGGATGTCAGTTCTAGGAGTACCTCCATGAATCCAGCCGGCCTGCCTGGAATCGGCTTACGCCCCGGAGAGCAGAGGCATCACAGCCCTGCGTGGCAGGAGATCATCCAGCCTCTCAAGGCTGCAACCTTTGCCTGCGAGTTCCAGGAGGCCTCCTGGGCCACCGTCTGGCTCGGCAGAAGAAGCCAAACACGGCCTAGGAATTTCAACCTAGTTTCACGTTTCTGACATGTCTTGAAAACTCTGGTGCACAGAAAAAGGTGCTAATGCTGTAGTGTTAAAAATTCTAATTGCATTCTACATCACTGCCCACTTTCACTTGGGCCATTGAAGGCGATTTGTACACAGCTTGCTCTCTGGAGAAAAATAACTCAATCCCCACCTTGGAACGGGCTCTCCCGCCACCCTCACCCACACACGCATGAAGGTCACGGAGAGGGACGGTACGTCTTGTCCCCAAATTGTCAAGGAAACGCCTAACAGAAAATACACTTGAAAACTATCAAAACACAATGTTACTGCATATAATTAATAGTTCTATTTCCGTTGTTTTGGTAGGTGGCCTATGGATTTTACTAAGAAGCAGGAGAAAATGCAACAAATGCAACATGGATTGGAGGTGGAGCTAATTTAATATAGTAGGGGGAAAAACCCAGAATTCCAAGGAGTATCTTAAAAAACATCCTACCCTCAGAAAGCCCTTTCCGCCTTTGGCGAGGCTGTCCCCGAAGTCCTTCGGCTGGCGCCCCATCTCCTCCCGTCTCTTCTGCTGGAACTCCTTATCCATCGTGATGGCAGCCAGGCCTTTGCCCACCGAGCCAGTGATGCGGGACACCACGCCTGCTGCGCCACCTGCAAGCCAAGGGGGAGCTTAGGGACACTCACCTGCCGCAGGTGGAGAGCAGCTCAAGAAAGCTCCTCCAGGTCACCCACCCACCCACTGAAGGTGCCCCACCTACCGACAGTGTGGCCAAGAAGACTCCTCACGCCAATCACAAACCCCTCGGCAAACTCTTCGGGTCCCTGGACGGCTCCCTAAAGAGAAGCCCCGGGCGGATTTTGAGAGCCAAGCCAAGCGTTCAGTGTGCTCTTGCTGATTGTGGCTGTGGAGGGCTCAGACAGCAGCTGAACCCTTGAAATAAGTTACTTAAAACCCCATGGCTGTCGCATGTGCTCCTTGCTGGAGCACCCATGGAGAAGGCAAAGGAGGAGAGGAGCCTTCAGGGCATTTCACATCCTGATCCCTTTTGCCCAACTGGCAGCAGCCCTGATGGAAGTCAGGAAGGAGAGCCGAGATGGATACCCCCCCCCCCCCCCCCCGTGGTTTATTCTTGTCTTCAGGGCTCTCTTAAAACTGCATTTGGGCAGGAGGATTTGCTGGGGTGGGAAGGCACCTCCCCAGACACCAGGCTCCAGGATTTTCTGCTCTGATGCCGTACCTGGAAGGGCTCGTAGAAAAGGGCCTCCACCCCTTCCGAAAGGCCTCTGATCAAGCCAAAGGGGTTGCCCAGCACGTCCAGCCCCAACACAAGGATATACATCTGCTTCAGGAACTTTAAAGGGAAAAAAAGAGCACAAAAAAGGAGTGTTTGAAATTATACACAGGCAAATCCTGAAAGCAGGAGAGGAGCAGAGTGAATGGAGGAGGGATTCTCAATCAAAAGAGAAACCGTGGGGTTAATGGGGGGAGGGGGAGGGAGAAGAAGGGAGGGGCCAACTTACTTGCCCTCTGTAATGGCCAATGACTCTCCACAGCAATTCGTTTCTCTTGTAAAACTGATACTTGATTTCGAAGAAAGCAAGCCTGAAAGCAGCAGATAAGCAACCTCATGAAGAACAAGGGCTACCCGTTGCTTAGAAATCTACTCTTTTGAATTTAAAGAATCTTACGGAATCTTACAGAATCTACTCTATGGGGCAGACTATCTTCGTCCCATTCTACCAAAACCCAGCTGAGTTGACAAGCTTTCCAGGGAGCAGATCGTGGGTCAAAATCAGATTTAGACAAGAGGCTTCACTTGACATTCCTCACCATTTAAGAGCGTGGGATATTTGCGTGTGTGATAAATTCTTTTCCCTGCTAGCAAGCCCCAGGATCGACAGACGTGATGGCAAGGAAAGGGGAGGTGATCAGCCCTGCAAAGGTTCACTGTCTAAGGCATGTCTGAAGGGTGACGAGATGCTGGTTGTCACCTTGAAACCCCTCATGGCTCAGGTCTGTCTGTCTGTCTGTCTCTGGGAGCAAACTGTCTGTCTGGACTGGGCAGGCAGGAGCTCCTTCCTGGTCCTTCCTTGCAGGGAATGTCATCTGCAGGGACCTAAAAATCCCACCCGAGATCTTCAGGGCTGCATTTTAGAAAAGCTATCACCTCCCCCAGCTTTGTGGATAGATACATTATGAAATCTAATCCCTGGTTTGGGACTTGATTTAAATGGAGTCTGTATCTTCTGCCTTGGAAGGGCAGTGTAATTCTCATGTTGTTGTGTATGGATTTTTTAAACCTTATTTATCGAATGGGTCTGTTTGCTACTCCAAATGTGGACTGACAGGAGCAGCACAGAGCCCAGGAAATATAGGAATCCATGTGTATATAGACCCTGCCGGGTGTGAGAAATGGTCCAAGCCACCGGGAGGTCCCTGGGCTGCTTCTGTTCCCAGGAGCCTCCTGAGATGAACCCCAAAGCCCCTTACTTGAAGATGAGGTCATCCACGTCGGTCAGGGTGGCTCCGATGCTCTTCAGGAGCAGATTGACGGAATGGATGGCGATCATGTCGCCCTGGCCCGACTCAGACGCTTCGGTGCCGGAGCCCAAGGAAAGGCTTAGATGCAGCTGGCAAGAGAGAAAGTGGCGCTTAAGAGAGCCACTGAAGCTCAAAGACTTGGGCCACCAAATGGGACGAGAGAAAAGACTCCTTGGAGAAGACCCTGATGTTGGGAAAAATGGAAGGCAAGAGGAGAAGGGGACGGCGGAGGAGGAGATAGGGTCATTGATGCAAGGAACGTGAATCTGGGCAAACTCTGGGAGACAGGGGGGGAGGGGGGGCCTGGCACGCTGTGGTGGGTCACGAAGAATAGGATACGACTGAGCGACTGAACAACAACAACAAGAGAGCCACTGTTAGTTATTAAGCTTTGCTGAATGCAGGATTCATTTAAATACTTAAAAAAAAAACTATTGAGTTTTCAGTTAACTCATTTCTGTCAGCTTTTTCATGGGTTTACTTCTGCCAAAGTTTCATATTCACCCAGTCTCCTTTCAAAAAAGTTCAACATCAACCGTATTTCAAAGCTAGCATTTTATTAAATTGAGGAGGGAATCAAAGAATTCCGTAAGGCATATTCTGCTGAATTTTCAATTTAGCATTTCTGCACAGAACTTAAGAAATTTAAATGCAAGCCTATTTGATAAAAAGGCATTTCTAAAATATTGGGGGACAGGGAGAAATAGAACTAGAAATAATGCCTTCCACATCTATTAGGGCCGTGATAATGAAAAGCAAATTATGGAATTTGTGATCCTCTAAAACAAGGCATTAGGCTCAAAAGTGTAAAAACAAACAAACAGAATTTAAGGCAGGTTCCACAAATTATTCCAAATTAACCCAAGAGATGTTTTCTTCCATCTAGTTAGCTAGCTAATGGAGAAAGAAATTAAAGTTTACCATATATGGAAGCAGTGCCAGAATGCCACAAAGCCATTTTCTCCCTGCTGGGCTCATGTAAGGATGTAAAGCAGGAAAATGAGGAAGGGGATGTGTAGTTCTCCTGGGGGGGGGGGGAAATCTCAGGCAGTGCTCACTGGAGGGAATAAGTGCTTTTGGCGCTAAGGCCTTGGCACTTGGGCCAAATTGCAAATCTCAAAGCTCCAACACAAATCGAAGGCCTTTGGGCAAATGCTTCGGCCCTTTCAATGGTCCTGCAACTGCCTTGTGCCGGGGGGAGGGGATCAGTGTGCAGCCCCCTTTTGGGGGAGGAGCTGCTACTGTCTGAAAACATACCTTCAGTGGAGAAATATGGAAGTGTTCAAAGAAACTAAGAGTGGATACATCAGTCAAGGAGGACTCCATCAACTCTGTGTTCAGAGCATCAATATCTTTCTCTATCAACCCAGCCTGTTAAAACAGAAATAAGTTTGAACAGGTATCCTCAACTGGGTTCAAGCACAAACCTTACACATTTTCACATTTGTTTATTGAGACTTCTTTACTTAATATTTTCAAGCCTTTTGGTGCCTAGGCTTATGCTTTTTTAAAAGGGTAATTTCCCTTTTTCTTTTTAATCCCTCTAGTTTTTCAAACATCCCTCCCAGGTAGAGACGGAGACATGCCAACTTCTTCAGTCGTGATTACCTTCTGCTTTTCAGCTTCCGGGTCTGTGGCTGGTGTGAAGAGGTCAATCACAGCGGCTAGGAATCCCTGATCTAGCTTCAAAGCCATCTCCTGGACAAGAACCATGAAATACCTGGCAAAAAGAAATCATAATTGACATAGGAAACCTACAGGAGAGCAACTCTAGAATGGGGAAAGCAGGAAGGACCCCCACCCAGAGATTTTCTCTGTGAGAACCTGCTGGCTACAATCAGACACCACATTTCTCGTCTTCTAGACAGAACTGTGGAAGAAGTCATCTTTGAACATTACGCCAAAAGCTACAAATATGGAATCAGTGGACTGTTTTGCCTGTTCTCCGAATGTGAAGAATGTGTCATTGTTTTAGCTGGGAACCAGACAGATATGATGCATGTTTCACACATTGCTGAATATAATTTACTTACTTGAACTGCAACACTTTGCTGAATTCATTAAATCGAATTATGATGCTGACGTCAACAAAAGGTTTCGGTTCTAAGTTAAAAAGAGAGAGAGAGAGGGATGAATTGAATGCCCATTTTGCCTGCTTTGGTTAGTTCAGGAATGTCCAAGCTTGGCAACTTTAAGACCTGTGGATTTCCACTCCCAGGATTCCCCAGCCAGCATTGTTGGCTGGGGAATTCTGGGAGTTGAAGTCCCCAGGTCTTAAAGTTACCAACACTGGACACCCCTGAGTTAGTTGGTCAGTTGGTGCTAAAAATTCACCTCACCTGAGTCAAGTGCAATGGATTTGGGAGGAGCCACAGGGTGAAACACCACCGGGAACATGGAACCGGGGAGCTGGCTGTCCACCTTCAAAGGAGGAGAACAGGGATATATGGAGAGTATTAACCAGTCTAAACAAGTAGCTCTGCAGGCAGGAGGTGCCAGCATCTATTTAACAAAAATGTTAACAAACTAGACAGTAGACCCGTGACAACAGATTAAAGGGTTTGCTGAGAAGAAAATTGTGATGTTAATGTTTCTACAAAATACAACTGTAACATTTTTATTGTCCTTTCTCTTTCAGGAACATCACGAAGTGAATTTCTAGGAGCTGGGGTAGAATATAGTGGATAAATACAGTGGATAAGTATAGCGATAAGGGACTCTGGCAGGCCTTACGGCAATCATCTTTAAGAAGCCCAGCCTCTTAATCCCCGGGGAGAGATTAGCCTTCTCTAAAAGCAAAGACACGTACCTGGAGCCAATATAACTGAGCCCGTAAGCTCTTTTGATGCGCTGACTGTTTGAATTCAATTTGGATGGCCGATAGAAAGTCTCGCTTGATTATGCATTTGAATGGAAGGCGCATTTCCATAGGCAACTTATCAAAGTTTATCTGAAAATAGAAAATATAGATACAGAACTCCTATTATGTATTGCCCCTCACTCCATGCCCAGAGATACAAGGATATTTCAGTCCAAAACGAGATTTCTGAGAAATAGTGAAATAGATCCGCTGAAAATCTTCTTCCCATCCTATTGCTGCCCATCCTATTTCTTCAAGGTCCAGGTCAGGCACTGTTCAGGAGCTCAGAGTCAAGCCTCACTAATCTTGATTCTACTGCTATTCAACAAACCTTAAATGCTAGCATATGCTCTTGGTTGTCCAGAATCTAACACAGTGTTTCTCAACTTCCAAATGCCCTGCCATAAACTCAGGAATAGCATTAGCCTAGCATTGATGGTGTTACCCGTTTGGTAATGAAATGTCTGCAAGGAAATCACTGAGCTGAGAGAGCAGCAAGGACCCCACAACTCAAGAACCGGCTAGAAGTGTTTCTCACTTCTGGGAGGGAGCGGATAGTCATAAAGAAGAGATTTTACCAAGCATCTTAGGCTCAGCTGTATATCTGCCACTTGGAGGGTTTGACCTTCATCTGTGGCTCCAACATACCTCAAAATTGTTGTTGATTTTAATCCAGCCAGAAGGCTCCATGCCCTGCGCAGAGAGATGCCTTTGATAAGCCTGTTCCAGGAGGTTGATATGCTTCTGGTTAAAAGGCTTCCATCTTTGCTTTGGTTTCAATTCCCAAACAATGCCTGAACTGCAAAAAAAGGGAGAATAAGAAGATAAATCCTTACAGGAAAATACGTTGCATGTCATTAATGGAAATCTCTCTTAATTATTTAATTTCTAAATTGGTGATACTGTAGCTTCTCTGCAATGCAACTAAGACTGAATGTCACTTAATAGTCAAAGGAAAACCTCCCAAATCTATCTTCAGCAGCTTTTTTTATATTAAAGGAATCTAAAATGGGCATTTGATCAGA
Organism: Protobothrops mucrosquamatus; assembly: GCF_001527695.2. Taxonomy (NCBI): domain Eukaryota; kingdom Metazoa; phylum Chordata; class Lepidosauria; order Squamata; family Viperidae; genus Protobothrops; species Protobothrops mucrosquamatus. Next base: position 607,388 of record NW_015386412.1, read on the forward strand.
GAAACATGACTGGCTAATGCTTTGCACCAAAAGGCGCCTGCAGCTTCCTGCCAACCAACGTTACCTGGTGATGCCTATGTAAGAGATCTCCTGTTTCCTTTTGTTGTTGACCAGTGAAAGTCCGAGGCCCTGGAGAGCGATGCTGATTTCCTGGTCAGGCTGCTCCATCTCCTCCGCCTGCCTCGCTTTGGACACCAACGCCACATCTTCCGTGAAAAGCAGGACCCTCTGCCGCCCATCCAGGAAAGAGACCCAGTGGATGGGGGTGTTGGCGTTGTACGAAAACTGCCCACATTCATCCTGAATTGGCAGGAAAGGAGCAGCAAGGTGAAAGACAGTAATCAGCAAAACACAAAGCCTTTGCGTACTATTTTGTTAAAATAGTGAATCCTTTAATTTAAAAATAGTCACTGGCTGATTAGTAAGGAAAAGGAATTGAAGGCAGTAACATCACTTAAATATTGCTGAAAATGAGTTGCTAGGCTCTAAAATAATGAGCTGCCTAAATGAATATATTGACCATGAGGCTTTAGGATTCAAAAATTAAATGCTATTTCCAGAGGAAGGGAGGGAGGGAGAGAGGGAGGGAGGGAGGGAGAGAGGGAGGGAGGATGGAAGGAAGGAAGGAAGGAAGGAAGGAAGGAAGGAGCATACAGAGACTGAGACTGCTATAAGTTAAACACTGCAGTGGAAGTGCTACATTGACAGGGGTTTTTTTTTTATACAGATTACCTTAAGAAGATCGAGTTCTCCTATGTTTTGTGCATAGTCCCAATTTAATTTTTTGATCCCTGTAGGATCTGCCCAAACGAACAATCTAACTTCCTTCGGCTTTAGTTCCATCACTTCCTGCAGGCCGCTGCATGGATTAAAAAACACAAATGCGAAATTCATGGGATGACCGTGCTCTACAACTGAAGATAACAGGTCAAGAGAGACGTGGGTGCCTTCTCACCTACCTCTGCTGGTATTTCAGAGTCGCCCATGATGTATGATTAATGACCAATGCAGGGGCAGCCCCCTCGTAATAATCGGAGAAGTTGATAACAGTGGAATGCTCAGCCATGCTGACGTCCACTAGGATGCCCGTATTCTGTGGGAAGGAACAGAAGTGGTGCTCTAAATGCATCTTGGCAGTTTCCCTGCAGCTCCGGAAGTGCAGGGAGCCCCCTCCTGCTGTTGCTGTGGCCCATGACTCCCACCAACAAGGCCAGGGAGCTATGCATGCCAGGACCTCAGGTCGCTCTCCATGCCCTAAAAGAGAAGAACAAAGGTATCTGCAATCTTACCAACTTTTCCAGGCTCAGCAATGTTCCGTTGTCCTGTCGGTTGTAGAAGAAGGGTCTGGAAAATTGCTCGGAGCCACTCACTCTGATGCACAGCTTGCCAGATGGACTTTCAGGCCAAAATGCAACACACTAGCAGAAAAAAGGGAACAGGGCTAGGTAAGGAAATAAGGATGCCAATTGTTTTTATTAATTTCTTGTAAGAAGTTGGAGTTGGCACGTTCTCCAACCTGGAGCCCTCTAGATATTCCGAGAACACGGCACTCCAAATTCCACATTAGGCGTAGATGAAGGTTGTGAAGTTTGGTGATCAAGACAATCATTGCCACTTTGATCTCCAGCTGAATGTGCTGCTTTAGTGTCCCAACCAACAATTCAGATTAAATCAGAGAGCAATAATAAGCAATGATCATTCTTAACCATAGAACTCCTTTCAAGTCATGCTGCTGGCCACTGAACTGCTAACATTGCAACTATGTTTTACAACTAAAAACTCAGATGAATTAAAAATAAGCCCTTGTTTCAAAAAACATGACATTAAGAGCAAGCTAGCTTAACTGACAAACCCAGCCTTCAAATACTACCTCTGAGGGCGAGAAGTAATTCCACTTATTAGTAGGAAACGATCCATCAGCTCCTATTTCTCCAAATTCCAGCTCCAAGGAAGACAGGTTTGTTATGGTATAGAATGGCATCAAAGTGATGATCCGAGTCAGATTGAAGCTGCTCATTTTAATAGTAACGCCAACCTGCAGAATGATATTAGTTTGTGTTTTTCAAGAAGACTCATCGCCAACATGATCGCCAACGTCCGATAACAGATATGGCACAAGAAGAAGAAGAAGAAGGGATGGCTTTGGCCACGCACTGCCAGGATGAGGGAATCTGATTCTCCTGACCAAGAATCACCCCATCCCATCCATTGAGAGAAGAACAGGGCAAGGATTTTATTACCTACGGCTGGAACAAACAACAGCAATTAGTCAAAGCAGGAAGCAAGTGCAGGAAGCCAGCCATACCAGAAAATCCATGTTGAAGGCTGGACACTTCACACATCCAGAATTTCCTACTGTATCCAGGGAGAAACTGCTCGACCAGGTGCTGGTTGAGACGCACAGCTGGATCTAGACAAAAGGGAAGACAAACGGACTTGGAGTTTCTTTCTGTAAATCAGACATGTCCGTTCCTAATATCACGAAGCTACAATTATGCTTCAGGTTTCCTGCAATAAGCCACAAGTGGTGACTGTTGGGGAGGTAAGTGTAGAAAATTGCAAGAAATCAGACCTCACACATTCTTGACCATCCAAAAAGATAGAGACAAAAACTTTAATTCACCACTGAGGTGACAGTGAGAGCGAGGGAGAGCGGATCCACACTTGGATAGCTGCAGGCGTAAACAAAGGAAATTGAGATCCATTCAAAGCAGCGTCCAAATTGCTCATTTCCTATTAAGAAAAACGAGGGGGAAATCTGCAATAAAGTGCAAATCAGTAAAACCAAATAAGGAAAAAATAAAGCTATAAAATTAATTAGGAAACATTTAATCCGGCACTGTCTAGAGGGCAAATCAATACCAAGCTGATTAAATATATTGGAGCTTCCTCAAAAACAACAGTGGGCTATTAGCCAAATGAAGCAGGCAATTTTTATAAGCAGGTCGAGCCCAACCTTTCCAAATGGCAAAAGATGCTATTAATGAAAATCACCAAAGCTACAGAGCCCACTTCTTCAGGCAAGTGGAACAGAAGCTTGGCCTCATACCTTGTTTTTACTGAAAATATTCTTTTTCTTGAAGGAGAACAAGACGGTGTCCCGAAAGTCTGCTGGGTGTTTTACGTGAATATCCTCGGCGCGGTACTGGAGAACCCGGGAAGTCTTGTTGATGATCCAGTAGGGACTATACACAGAGAGGATCATGTGGGTGCCGACTTTCCTGACATGAATGTAAATATCCATCGTAGCCACATCTGCAGAATCTGAGCTGAAGCAGACCGGGAAAAACTCCGGCAGTGCGTCATGGACATGAAAGTGCCCGTTCCAGTTTCTCCCCTGATATCTGAGCAGGATCAGCTCCATGATCTCCCCGTTGATTCTCGAGTGAAGAACATCGGCAGTGCTTCCTTCGTGCAGCTCGCGGGCCTCTGCTGTTCCCTGCAAAGAGCACTGAAAACTGTTAACGGCCTGAAAAGATGAGGACGGGGCAGGATGGACGTGGATGAAAAGCCCTTCTTGGGACACTGAGACAGAATTGATGTTTGCAATGAACAATTAAATATTGCAAAAACAACTTGAGGACACCATACTGTTTATAACAGTATGGAAGTAAAAAATGACTGTAATTTTTTCAGGCTGAGTATGAAAAACAAACAGGAGCAGGAAATTGGAAGTAGGCCTCATCCCCCATGGTAGAATTTCAATATTACAGCACAATTCCTAGCTGAGATGCTCCAGCTCAGCTAGACCAGTGTTTCTCAATGTCAGCAACTTTCAGAGGAGTGGACTTCAACTTCCATGCTGGTTGAGGAATTCTGGGAGTTGAAGTCCACCCCTCTGAAAGTTGCTGAGAAACAGTGGACTAGACGGTCTACACTTGTCTCAGACACAATTGCTCATGAATTCCTCCTTGTGCACCCACCCAGACTGCTACAGATGCTAACTGTATCCTAGAACATACTGAAGTTGGGGCTTTTTAAAAAGAATGGAAAATATGCTCTCCAATTCATCACCATATTTTTAAAATGCTTCTAAAAACTATTTCCCTTTCAACAGGATGGAGAGAGCTAAAGGCAGCCAGGGCAAAGTTAAGTATCAGTAAGTAGATTTGTGGAAGAAAGACACACACACACAAAAAAAGAGGCACGAAGGAAGGAATTTACTGAACGCTGAAATCACCTGGGCCTTTTCGAGTTACATCATGGCCCCTCTTGGCTAACGTACCTCGAGGATGTATCGCAAACAGTAAGGTAGAAGATTCCGCAGAGTAAGCGTGGGGTAGAAATGGATAATGTAGGCCGGCTCCCAGTTCTCCTTGTGAGTTGCAATGAAGTTCAGCTCATCGGGCACGGCCGCGGCTTTCAATAGGAGTGGCGGGAAACTGGTATCGGTGGCCGGGCATTGAAGCACACATATAACTTCATTACTCCTGTGCAGTTCTTCTTGCCAAGATATGTAGGTTGTGGATGGTTCATATTGGCCTTTTAAGATGCCCGTTGGCTGAACATACAGCTGACATCTAATAAGCCAATCACAGAGAATGCAGAAGACATTGGGGAAAAAGAAAGCCCAAACCCTTGGAATATTTTGCAGTAAAGAGAATGGCTTAAGTATCTGAACAAGTGAAATATTTACCGATATGAGTCTAATGGAACATGAAATTCCTCTTCTGGAAGAGACACACCTAAAGGCTTCAATTGTTTAATATCCTTAACAAATTTGTAGATTATAAATGGGACAGAGAAGTGGTTCTTAATCTGAAATGGAAAGCAGAATATGAATAATACATGAATAAATTAATCGTTCCAATAAAAAAGAATCTCTGTAGTTCAGGGTTGAATTGTAGAGTTCTTGATGGCCTCTGAGCTTGGCTGTTTTCTTGCAGACATTTCATGACCCGACTAGGAAACATCACCACTGCTAGAAGGGAGTGGGGTCTTCTCTGTTTCTATACAGTACTTTGCCCTGACAGTGTTGGTAGGAGTGTGATTCTCCACATGGGATCAATGCTGCAGGAAAGCATCGCTTTTTCACTGCACACACAATGTGTGCAAGACTTCACTCACTGAAGCAGGATCACAACACCACAATTTACCTGGAGAGGGGAGCGCAGGGTGATCACTTTGTTCCCTTCTTCTGCGTCTATCTGCACCACGACCGAATTGGAGGAGCTGCTCTGGGGCGCTCTCACACTGTGCAGCCTCCTTCCTGGCTTGGCTATGGGAACAGCTGCCACCTCACTGTAGCCTTCAGGCCCTGATTTGCATCAAAACAATTGTCTTTATGTTATCCCTTCACCTTTTTTTCTTACAAAAAATAAAACTAGTTTACAACTCAACTATATAATTCAGGTTCCAGAAGCTTACAGCTAGTGTACGTAAGTTGATCTGCTTACAAGGAAAATAAAATATTTATTGTCACCATGCTAATTTGAAAGGAAGCATTTTAAAAAGTTCTTGTCTGAAAATCATTCTCAATCATTTGGAAATACCTCTTTCTCCTTACCAAAGCTCTGTGTTTTTTAATTTATTTATTATTCCTTTTTTAAAAAAATAACAGAAAAAGGGGGGGGAAACCCACAAATTATAACACAGATGTAGGAGATGACCAGGCTGAGCCCGAGAGGAGGGGTCAAACGTGTCATAAACCAGGAGTCCCTGCCTGCCTACAGGAGTTCTAAGTCTAGCCCACCTTGAAAGCCTTCTTAATTCCCGCTCATTTCCCTTGACCGTTAGTAGCTCAGGTTTTTGTAGAGAGCTTAAGCTTGCAATAAATCTTTATACTCATTTGAACTACCTGAAGCTCCTGATTTCCCCGGCACTTGACAACAAATACACTACATATAACAAGTGCTTAAAAGGTGAAAAAAATAAAACAGAAAAATAGGGTCGGGAAACAAAATACACGATGATAGCAATGAAGAGCTACAAAACCTTACCAAAGCTCAAAGTTAACAGAGAACTGTCTTGGCGACGTAAAACGCTAAGCCTTCCTTTGTTCCGGGATTCCGAGGTTGCATATTCCAGTTCTAAGCTCTGACCAAGTCCGATCTCGTGAATGGTAGCACTTTTGGGGAATCCCACAAGCTGGAGGCTTCTGCAGGCGTGGACTCTGACAGAGATTCCCAGGGCGTTTCTGACAGTGAAGGGAGCCCTGTCTTTCAAAGTGGCGTCGTAAGCAGAAGCAGTTCCTTCCGAGAAGCCCTAACAATAAAGCCAATATTTACTACTTTAGGAACGGTGATGAAACCTGCACTGTGTGAGGGGAAGGGTTCTTTCTCCTGTCTCATCAAACTTACCTTGGCTAGATTATTAAGGACAGTTAAGCAACATTTGGATATTGTTATGTTCATGGTATCTTTTGACGAGACAGAGATCAACTGCTGGGGTTCAGGTAGAACGATAAAGTCATCTCCTGGCAACAGACCTCTGTCCTCTTCAGGGTTTGTCTTCATCTAAGAAGGAAAAGGAGAAAGTCCAATAAATGCCTACCTGAATCACGGGGAAGGCCCAATTTGCTTTTCCAGCTTTAGTTTGGACAGGAATTCGTCCTTTGGTCTACGAATGCCTAGAATAAAGGTCAAAATATGAACTTGCTTATTTCCCCAGAATAAAATAAAGACCTATGAATGTGGACAACAGGTTCCTTTAATGTTATAGGAAGAAAAATAACAAGATGAGGCAAATGTGAATTTAAAGGGAAGTAAATTCTTACTTTAGAAATTCCTAATTCTTAAATCAGTATTTCCTAAATCCAAGTAAATTACCCAGAATTGCGTAAATTTATCACGCACAGAAAACAAATGGCTAAAAAGGAACATTAAATCATTGCTTACTTCCAACTTTAAGTTCCAGCGATGTCCTTCCCTATCCACTTGTTCTATCAGAGGTTCCCAGAGAGCATGGGTTTCGTTGTAATATTGCACCTGGAATGCAGGATGGAACACAAAGCTGAAGTACAGAGATCTTTCTCTTCCTGACTAACAAAACCAAACTCAAGAGTCATCATGGAAACCCATTACAAGTTCAAGGCCCAAATATAAAGGGATCATCGACCCTGTTTACGTACCTCCAGTGTCACATCAGCTCTGGCTGACATGAGAGAAGACCAATTTTTCACGGTTCCAGAAAATGCAGATTCTGCTAACAGTAAAGGGACAGTACGATGTCCCAAGCCACATTCCAGGGTGACCTGAACCGATTTCACCTCCACCTCAAAATGTTCCTTTCTTTCACTCTGCTCGCTGGCTAGCAGGGCTTCTGTGGCTTCTGTGGCCATGTCAACGCCTAGGAACCAACTCTGGCACTCGTCAACGGATTTGATGCTCCAGAGATCTACAGGATTACAAAGGGTCCCTGCAGATTCTTCCTCCTTGGCCTGTCGCTTCATAGCAGCCAGGATAGTCATTACAGTGTTGAGAATTATTGGTGACACCTTAAAAATAAAAAAAGGAAACTAGAGCTGAGCGATGCACTTTCATTATATGAACTAATTGTAGACCAGTGTTTTTCAAACTTGAGAACTTTCAGAGGTGTGGACTTCAACTCCCACAATTCCCCAGCCACAGGATCCTGCCTCCACAGTCAAAGTCTGAATTAAATCAAGGGCATTCCGCTTAACAGCCTCCATTGAAGAGCTGCTATTTACATAGGGGTATAAATTCAGAGCAATGGTGAGATTCAGAAGCTACATTGTCACCAAGGACTGGGTGTGTATTGCAGGAATCCTACCTGGAATACTGGATTTTCTACTCTATGCATTGCAGATCTCAACTCAGCCACAGATTTTTCTAGAAATACACCTAAACTTCAGGGCGAGCGAATGCAATTTGTACTAACTTTCACAATCAATGTGTCCATGTTCACATCTATCCTTTGCACTCCAGAAGGATCCATCGTGGCTTCCACAGCTAAACAACATGGTTGCACCACCTAAAAGAACACCAGCAAGATATTGGGGTCAATGCCCCCTTCCTATTTGCAGGAAAAAAGTCCGCAGCAAAGGGGTAGATCCCAGCAAGGGGCTCACCGTGGTGACATTCTTCTTTGCTGTACCCCGGAGGAAGGGGCAGGCCAGCACCTTGAGGTCCAGAACCTGGGCGGTCAGCTGCTGTGCCCCAGAGCCCCCTGACAGCATGAAGTTGCCCTGGAACGAGGCTGCCAAGGCGGGCGCATCGGCCTTGGTCAAGTTGGCCACAAACACAATTTCTGGATCCAAGATGTGTGCTTCCACTGACATGTTTGATCGCGCAGCTGCAGCTGCAAAAGTTTAAATTTAGTTTATGTATTTACTAAATGGTTATCACAACAGAGTAATAACGTACACCATCATTGCCATGGCTAATAAAAATAAAGCAATCCTGTGCTTAAGTCACTGCTCTGGTATCTCTGCTCTGACCAGGGAGCAACACATCCAGGCCAAAACTGAAAATAAAGCCAGTGGCCTTAAGAGCACAAAGCTGCCCAGTGAGTAAGAATTTCAAAGGGGAATTCCTTCCATTTGCTGACCTTTCTCGGGCTTAGGCTTTCCCTGGGAAGCCAGTTTCACTGCGAACTGGGCCGGTCTTTCCACTGGTTTGGCTGCAGGCACAGACTGAATGAAGAAGTCGGCCACGGTCAGCAAGAACTCTATGCTGGCACACAAATACAGCTGGTCCAAGACAGCTACGATGTCACTCCCATTTTTATTTTGCTTGTAGTTGATGTCAATCATGACACTATCAGCTTTCCCGTCCTTTTTGGCTAGCATTCTGCAAAACAGAAATGCATTCAGAGAGGAGACGGTTGAATTTACGGAAGAATTTGGAACAGATGAATCCAGTTTTGCATCCTCCAATTACCCTGAGGTTAGGATCCTTAGAATTCCTAGTGAGAAGGCCACCATCTGCAAGGCCTCGGATTCAGCAGACCTTCAAACAAATTCCATACCCTATGTAGATTTTTTTAATGGCTGGCCATGCATGTTAAGCAAAGCACCAATGGCAGACAGGGCAGAGATGTGGCGTTCTCAAATGACTGCTAGAGAGCTGACCTTGCAGTTACTTTCTCGATCCCTTCTCTAAGATCATCTAATGTACACATTTCCATCTTAGTCGTGACGTCTATAGAGCCGTCCGAAAACATTTGTCCTGATGATCTCATGAGATGCAGCCGGAGCTCTCCAAGACATAACTGGCTGTTGTGAAGCGAAAGCTGAGATTTCTACAATATATAAAAATGGCCGAGATAAAGAGACAGCTCAGAGACTTGACACTTCTCTTAGTTTGGGCTATCTACCCGAACAGAGAAAGAACACGGATGGAAGACTTTTTGTATTAAAATAACCAAATTCAATTTACATAGAAGAAATCTCTCTCAAAAAAAATGTCTTAAGACTTTGACATCGTAATGCCCAAGTTGTCAGTGGAGAAAGCCCCCAAAATATCAGAAGTAAGAGGGGGAGGGTGGCAGGAATTGGAATGGAGCAAGGGAGGCTGGAGGCCTGATCAACAGTGTGTGTGTGTGTGTGTGTGTGTCTGTGTGTGTGTGTGTGCGCGCACGCGCGCGCAAGTGCATGCATGTATGAAGAGGCACACACAAATGGATACCAAACTCAAAAATAAAATTTCACATGTTTTGGAACAAACTCTCCCCTTTTTGGACCACACTGATCTAGTTGGCCTGTGATTTTTTTTAATGCCATCCCTAGGGGTCCCAGGAAAACTGGCTTTCAAGAATATTGTCACCAACCTGGTTCTTGTCAGCATTGTAGAGAACAATGGAGAGAGATTCAAAGTTAAAATGAAACATCACGGCCACACTCTTCTTCAGCTGGGCTTCACCAAGTCCTTCCTCTGCAGAAACCTCAGGGATTCCTGGATGATTGAGAAACAGGAAAGGTGTTTAACAGCAGTCATGACTGCTGCTTGTCTGAGGACTGATGTTCGTTTAATACTTATGAGAGCATTACCTTCAACTCAATGCCAACCCTCTTTGATCTTATTTCACATCCAAAGACCAGCATAAAATCATATGCCATTTCTTTTTACCCCACCTTTATTTTTTGCTGAATTCAAGGTGGTGTACATATCTAACGTTATCCTCTCTTATTCATAACAACAACCCTGTGAGGTGGTCTGGTTGAGACAGGGTGACTGGCCCAAAGTCACCCAGCCACTTTCAGGTCCGAAGTCCCCAGGTTTCTAGCTAATACCCCAAACTTGTTTTCTTCCGTGCTTCCCTTTTGTCCTGATATTGTAACAGTCAAATGATGCGTTTTGCAACTATCTGAATTAAATGCTCAACTTTGGGGAAAGATGTACCTTCATCAAGGCCAGCCACAGCCACAGCTTTGTGCTTTTTAAATTTCTGAGCGTCTGGCAAGGTTGAGTGCGTAACTTTGGGGTCTGCGGCAGCTTCACTGAGATTCTCTAGCAAAATGCTCATGAGCAAAATCAAGTCATCCTGACTGAGTGAGATCTGCAAAGAGAAGAATCTATTATTAAACGGCTTTCCTCCAGCAATACTACCCATTTTGGGATTTTTTTCAACCCGATGCAAATAGTAAAGATCAATCTCAAGCTGGCACCAGATCTTCCCACAACATTTTATTAAAACTCAGAATGCCAGATTGCAGACTCCAGGAAAAAAAATGCATTTCACAGCCAGTTTAGATAAGAAATACCTGCCTGTCACCGTGATGCATCTGCATGAATTAGCTAATATCTAGCAGCAAATACAGCTGTGGAATCACTGCAGTATCACCAAAAAAGGCAGAAATTGATGGTTTTCCCTTTATCACCTGCTCATGCTTTATACACTTGCATGTGTTCAAAACAGGCAGAAATGCTTCCACACAGAAGAAAAAAAAAATCTTGAGTAAAACAGCCTCACCTTGTAAGTGTAGATAAGCCTAACTGGAAAATCAAAGCCCCTTCAAGGGCAAAATCAGTGTAACCTCTATCATAACCCGAGTTATAATTACAATCCACAGCTTATCTCCCCAGAGATCATGGCTCTCCCACTTTTTGTGACCTTACCAGCATGGCCTTTAAGTCTCCTTGGATGGCAATCCCCGGAATCTGCAGATACCAATCTGAGGCTAAATTCCTCTGAACTGACAGCTGTAGATTGACCGGCTGCAAAATCTCAATGTCCGGCTGAGGGCTGCTGCCCACCTCGGTCCTACAAATTAAAGGGGAGCAGATGGAGAATCACAAGGTGGCCCTTTGAGTAAACCAGCCCTTCCTGCCGGCAGTGCATGATGTGACTGGGAATAGCCCTTCAAGGCCTAAAGTTCACTTACTTGGGATGCTGGCTGGGGAATTCTGGGAGTTGAAGACCACAAGTCTTAAAGTTGCCACGGTTTGGACAACCCCTGCTCTAAGGCAAACTCCACCACAGGGGCCTTTCCAAGGAGGTTCACTGGGGGAGTCTGTTTTGGTTTGTTAGGCATTTTCAACAGATGCCCAATTCCCATTGCTGGGTTTGGATTAAAGCTGCAATGGCCACCAGTTAAACAGGATCCCCTGCCCCAACACAATTTAGCTCAATACGGGGGCCTATCCTGACTAAGCCCTTCAGAACTCCTCCCTGTGTTTGATGGGGAAAGAAAAGCAAGATGGTTTGCTTAGAACTGTAACTTGCTCTGGGTTATGCTTGCATTCATAACCAAAGGTGAAGGGAGTCGGGTAAAGCCACCAGCCATGCTTCAGAGCCAGGCAGGGTCTCTTGTCAAGCCTTCAAGGAATGGCTTCTCTGCTGCAGAAAAGTGTTCCCACTGCCAGGAGAAACCCCACAGCAACAGGCAAGAAAAACCTGCAATAGGCAGCCATCTCTCTGTTGACCTCAAGGAGAAAGAGGTTCACAACAGGTATACCTGGAGATCTTTAACTGGGTGAGTTGGATATCCATCTTGTCAATCACAGGGGGAGGAGTCGTCTTCTCCTCAGAGACCAGGGTGAATTCGTTCCAAACTCTGATTAAGCCAAGATCGGCTATCAACACATTGTTGGACACGGAGGATTGAGGGATCAGGATGACTGGAGCTTTCAGGTTGATGTCCATCGAGAGGCGAAAGCTCTTTTGAGCGAAATCCTTCATGCTGGAGGCGGCCTTTTCTGCAGCTTGAACCGTGGCAGCGCTCAGCGCCTCCTGGGCCGTTTGGAAGTGGCTGAGGAAGTGCTAAGCAAGGACAGAATGCAGGCCTAATTAAGCAGCAGCGCTGGGAGGAGGTCAGAGGGGTTCAAGGAAGGAAGGAAGGAAGGTGCAAATGGATCCCACAGGTGAGTTTATAGCCAGTAATTTTTTTTAAAAAAAACTTAAAACAAGTATTATTGTGTGAATTTTTCAGCTAACAGTCTCATTCCTAAGTACCACAATGTAAAGGAAGAAGAATTAGAAGTAATGACCAAGCTCTGCACCGCCAGGACCAATTTTATTCTTTTCTGTCATTTGTGATAAGACTAGGATTTCGAGCCTACACATTTGAAAACTATAACGTAAGCCAGTATTTCTCAACTTTAGCAACTTTAAGACGTGTGGACTTCAACTCCCAGAATTCACTTTATCTTCCAAATCTGGGAGATGAATAGAAGTTTTGGAATTGAAGTCCACACATCTTAAAAGCTGTCAAGGTTGAGGAAGACGGATTAAGTTTACAGAAAGAAGCAGCTCTCTTACCAGAAGTGTCATGAAGAATTTATGCACATAGACGATCTGAATGCAGCCCACTTTCAGAGACATTTTGCCATCAACCTTGGACATGTCCATATAAGCATCTCCTTCGGTGGCATCAGAATAAAGGGACATCGTGAACCGGAAGACTTCATCTCCCACTATTGAGACTGTCTGCAAAGGTCATATTTACCATGATTATCTCTCTTTGATATCATCCATCATGGTCTGGTCTACCCTGCCCCTTAGCAAGAGGGTATAGGACCATGACCTAAAACAGGCACATCCATTAATTTCAGCCTCTGCCCCTCAGAAGTTTCCAGCTTCACCAGGTTTCCCCCACACCCTTCAATTTGGTTTCTCCATCTCAAGAAGAAAAGGCAAAGCGTGAACAGGCCAGAGTGTGTAATTCTACTCTCAGATGTGCTATTTTTCCTCTGACCGTCTCTTCTGTTCCTAACTCTTCCAAACTGGTTCATGAGGCTCGTGTCCACAGTGCCAATTCCATCCTCACCTTTTTATGAACCGTTTCCGGATCAACGTTGGTTATTATGAAATCCCGAAGCCGGGCAAAAATTTCAGTGTGCTTCGTTGTTGTAAACACACAGGCCTCCATGCCTGGGGAGAAAGGAGGACAAAATAAAAGGGGGTGTCTTCAATTTTTGATTGAAGTTCAGACACTGGAATTTTTCTTAGGGAATTTACACTTAATCCATTACTGGCTTTCCTCTTTTGCTGCTATAGGAAACATATTTGACCCAAGGATTGAACGAGAAGAATTCCATCCTACAGCAATAGCAGGGTTAAGTAACTGGGAAGGAGAGGAGGGGATTTTTTTTTAATTCCTGTGCATTATTTCAAATGTGCTTACCTTGAATTCGGATATCTGCAATATTAGCTTTCTGGTCACAGACCAAAATGTTAAAGGCATTCAGTTTGGCCGTGAGCTTCAAGTCAAACACATCCGCAGGGCTGGCTGCAGGGGCAGCAGCTGAAAAGAACCAGAAGAGATTGGTCAGCCTGGTGAGCCTTCCTCCCCAGCTGTCCCCCTCTCTCTTCCTCTTCCTCCTTCCTGGTCTTGTAGCAGTGAACACACAGACCCTTTGCGGCCTGCTCCTTGGTTTCCTGACTCCAGGTTTTTCTTCCTTTCTGCCCCCCACTCCTGCTGCTTCAAACCCACGCAAAGAAACTTGGAAATTCAAAATACTTCTCAAAATAATGGATTTAATTGGCTCATCAAGGGATTGCCAGGATTCATCAGTATTAGAGAGGGAGGGAGGGAGGGAGGGAGGGAGGGAGAGGGAGAGAGAGAGAGAGAGAGACCCTCCGATACCTGATTTTGCAACAGCTGTTTTGGGGTCTTCTGATGGTTGCTCTACCTCAGCCCCCTTCTCAACTGGCGTGAGAACGCTTGAGGCAGATGTGAAAAAATTCATGATTGAAAGCAAGGCTTCGGTGTGCAAAAGTAAGTCCAATGAAGAAAAGGATACCTGACACAAAAAAAGGAAATAAATTGGGGGGGTCTCTGCCATCTCACCTGAAAGCAGATTTCTATCATTTAAAAAGGTCCTTCGTCCTATGCAGGATAAGTGGAAGTTATTTTGCTTAAAAATCCAATTAGAATCTAGAATCTTTCAGTGAAACTAATATTTGTTCTCAAAAGGACACCAAGAGCCCCCTACCCTTGGTAGCTAGCAAAGCAAGGAGTCTTAATACTCACATTCAACAACTGCTTTGTTCTGTTGTAAACAGTTTCAAAGTGAGGACCATCAACATCAGCCTAAATGGGAATCAAAATTTCACTTTGCGGCAAATGGTGAAGCAGTACCAAAGACACACGCACGTTCAAGCCAACGGTTAAGTTCAGGCAGGGATGTGTGGCTGAAAAACTCAAGGGCCAGACCCAGCATTGCAATCAAGGCTCCTCTTGGTCCAATCTCACCATTGCGCCCCCTCCTTGTCGTTTTTTTACTATATCCTGCAGGCAGCCCTGGGTTCAACTATTTCTGCCAACTGCTATCTCAGTACAGTAAGCCCCATGCCATGTCACCCCAGAAATGCCACAGAAGAGCCCAAGCTGGACACTGTTCGATTCCCAAGACCAGAGAGCAAGAAACAAAAAGGGGAAAGGAAGGAATAAGATACGGGTCCCCCTCTCTATAAAACTGACAGGTCAAAAGAGAGAGACCAACACAATCCAACCTTTTAGCAGAAACCTCTAGCAACTAAGATTCAATTAGGCTTTTTGTAACATACATTAATTTGCATTATTTCACTTTGATTCTCTGCATAAAATACACTCCCATTTTTGCTTTAAGCATCCACTCAAAATACCCCGCGGTAATTTTTAGTTTTAAAAAAGTGCTTAACCTTAACATATTCCATCTTTAGAAGATGCTTGCCAGATTCATCTGAAGAACTAATAATATTTAATGGATCTCCTTTGGAATCTGTAGAAAGAATACAATTCATACTTAAACCATTGTAAGCCAAAGCAAGGAAAAGTTGATTAATACAGCAAATATGGTAATTTCTTCATCAATGCAATGTTCCTCAAAAGAATAATCGGTAGAATTTCGGAGACTTGGAAATTACCCGAAATATAAACAGATGCTTCGTAAGCTTGATGAGGTCCCCCTGCCCAAGGAGGCGAATCTGGGTTTTTTACTGTTAAACATTTACATTCCAATAATCATTATTTCACCAAGTTATACCATTTCTCAATTTTAGTTTTTCTCTTTTGCGAAAATCTTTTTAGTCAAAACTAACCAAGAATAACAGTCTCTCACAGTTCTAGTCATAGATATTCTCTAATGTCATTTTTATTGAAATATTTAGAAAAACATGATCTGCAGCTTAACATTGTCTTATAAAATCCTGTGTGTAATCTGATTTACATTCATTTGTGAAATCCTTCATTAAATATGACTTACCATTGAATTCAAGGCAATTCATCTGGACTTTCTTCAGATATGCTGTAAGAGTCATATCGTGCATTCTAATTCTACCTTCACTTCCAAGTTTTAGTACTGTGAGCCTGTATAAAGGAAAGCTGTGCATTTCCACTTGTTTCGTTAATGTTACCAAAACCTGAAACGAGGGAAATAATGTATATTAAAGACAGCACAGACACATAAAAATACACCAGCCATTCATATTCCAGTTGCCATTTTGCCAAGCCATCTTCAAGGAGAAGGGGTTGTTGTAGGAAGAAACAAGCAAAAATTCTGGAATCAACAGAGCCTTTAATCAGAACAGAGCAAGTTATGACCTTGACTCGCCCTGATGGAGGCACCATCCAGTTGGGCCTGATTCAGAACTCCTGAGACCCCCCACCCAAGGCAAGTGGGGGGGGCTAACCTACTCCCCCATCCTTTTTCACCCTTCCTGCCCATAGGAGGGCAAAACACAAGCTTTGACAAGTTCAGCTGTGGGCATCACCTAGACTGGCAGGGAGAGGCCCTCCAGAGAAATACTGAAAGTCCACTGGGAATCAGCCGACGGAACCAATAACAATAACCGGCTCTTCTGGTCTGGGTGAAGCCAGAAAGGAGCCGGAGGAAGGAGAACAAATAAGGCTGTTCTTGCCAGCACTTATTCCAGAAATGGGATACCCAGGATCCCTTGGGTCTGAACTAGGCTTAATTTGCTTCTGCAGGCCGATTCAGAAGTTGAATGTTCCACTGCCAAGCTAATAAGCATTATTTTAAATAAATAAATAAATAAATAAATAAATAAGGGAGGATCCATGGGTAAATGCAGCTGAATAGAGATAGAGATTCACAAACTGCCCTACCTTGTTGATTTCAAAGTTCAGCAGCAGGCTGGTCCTATCTTCCTTCAGGGCTTCTTCCAAAATGCTGGATTTCGGGGTTCCAGTTGACTGCACCATTTCTTTTATCTTGCCTGCTAATTCCAAAACAAGAGACTTCCATTTAAAGAAGGCATGCTTACATCTTATGCAAAAACAATGCTTCTTTAGGAGTTTAAGTCGTGAGCTGTGAGCCTGGATCATGAGCCCCTCCTGTGCAGAACACCTTTCAATCGGCTGCCATCGGCCTGCCATCAGTCTGTCCACAGCAGAGCAGGGCAGATTAGCCCCCTCCTAGTCACAGCGAGGAGAAGCTCCCTGCAGGAAAAACGCTCCAGCTACAAAACCTGGGAACAGGGACCCAAACAAAGATTTCCTACCTTCCGTCGACGCTGCTGGTTCTACCCCAGAGTCGGTTTTGTCTGCTTCAGCCAGGTTTTCAGTCATAACTTTAAGCAGAATGTTTAAATCCTCCTGACTCAGGATAATCTAAAAACAGGGGCATTTCAAGGGGAGGTTATGTTTATTCAGACTAACCCATTCCTTCCCTTTCAAATGGAGAAATGTCTTTCTTGCTAACTTTGGTCTCTCCTCAATGGGGACTCTGGCAGAAATGGACCAGCCGCACGAGGGAAGGGAAATTAACTTACGTTGATGGTGTCAAGGTAACCTCGGACTTCCACCAAAGGTATTTTGTGATACCACATCCCGGCCAGGTTGCGGTTGACCAAAAGGTTCAGATTAATTGGGTGCAGAATTTGAATGTCAGGCTGCGAACCCCCTCGCTGCAAGACTGTCCTAGAGGAAGTTACACATAATCATTGTGGGGCAATGTGACGGAACCCTCCTCAAATAACGCTGGGCTTCACGCGTAAAGAGGAACCGGACGTACCTGGACAGCTTCAGCTGGGTCAGGTGTACCTCCATTTTATCCATGATGGGAGGCAGTGAGCAACCCTCTGCCGGCACCAGGCTGAACTGGTTTTGTATTTTAATCAGCCCCAGATCGAAGACCACAGCATTGCAAGAGACGGAAGACTGCGGGATGACAATGACGGGCGCCTTCAGGTTGATGTCCATGGAGAGGCGAAAACTCCTCTGAGCGAAGTCTCTCATGCTGGTGGCAGCCTTCTCGGCAGCCTGCACCGTAGCAGCACTCAAGGCCTCCGTGGCCATTTGGAAGTTGCTGAGGAAATTCTGTGACAAAACAAGAGTTTCGCAGGTCAGGAATGGGGCAAGTGAGCAGCAGACTGTTACATGACGTGTTTTTGAGCTTCCTGTTAATCATATGAAACAGAGAGAGAG
The DNA here is from genome assembly GCF_001527695.2 of Protobothrops mucrosquamatus. Lineage (NCBI taxonomy): Eukaryota > Metazoa > Chordata > Lepidosauria > Squamata > Viperidae > Protobothrops > Protobothrops mucrosquamatus. The sequence goes on from NW_015386412.1 coordinate 625,158, forward strand.
AGAGAGAGAGAGAGAGGGAGAGAGGGAGAGAGGGAGGGAGAGAGGGAGAGGGAGGGAGGGAGAGAGAGAGAGAGAGAGAGAGAGAGAGAGAGAGAGAGAGAGAGAGAGAGAGAGAGAGAGAGACTGTTTTTTGCATACCAATACAAAGACTTCCTTCCATGCCACATGAAAAACACATGAAAAACAGAACAACTCCCAGTTGGTAGTCTTACCAGGAGTGACATGAGGAATTTGTGTAGATATATGATCTGAATGCAGCCCACTTTCAGAGCCACGGTTCCATCCACTTTGGACATATCTGTGTAAGCTTCTCCCTCAGTTGCGTCTGGATATAAGGCCAGGTTGAAACTGAAGACTTCATCGCCGACTATGGAAACGGCCTAAAAAGCGGGCAAGCAAAAGTATCATTTGCTGGATGGGTAATTTCTAGATGGGCATCCAAAACATGTGTTTTCAACACTCGAAAATCCAAACGAATGGAGCACTCGCTGGTTCTCAAGACTGCAGCCCGAAAACTCATGAGAATACACAAATCGACTCACAAATGCGTTTGCGCAGGCAGTTTCTTTCAAAACCCTTGGAAAAGAGACTTCCTGGGTGCACACGTGGAGCTTCTCTTGGCAGAGAATATAGGAGAACCATTCTGGTAGCTAAAAGTTGCAATCAAATTAGAAAATGTACCTTTTTATGAATTGTCCTCGAGTCAACATCAATAACAACTACATCTTTCAGCCGGGCAAAGAGAATAGTTTGACTGGACTGCAGAAAAAGGAAGGAGTCGAGGCCTGAAAGGGAAAAAATTGTTAATTATTTTAAAGTATGGTTGCTAAGAACCATACAAATGAAATCACAGAGCCCTAACTAAATAGAAAAACCTTCACTGTATTATTCAAATTCCAAAATCAGATTTTGAAGCTGCTTTAGAAATATTTCTAAGATCTGGGCCATTGAACACATTGGGACAAAAGCCGAGGCACCAATCTCAATCTGCCCTGTCTTTGTGGGCCACCCAAAGTGCCCATATCTGCGTCCAACTGTGTTTCCCCTCCACTTCATTTCAAACCACCAGAAATGCATCTATTTAACTGACATTCTGCTATACAAGGTGAGAATTAAGAAATCAGAATTGAATGAAGACAAGGTCCTCCAATGGCTGGAATATATTTCAATCATTCAAGCTTGAGAGCTTGGAAGAATTGAATAAAACAAGCATTTTCTCATTACCCTGGATTTTTATTTCAGCAATATTGTTCTTCTCATCGCAAACATTCAAACAGAAGGCCTCCATCTTGGCAAAGAATCTGAAGTTAAATACATCCTTGTCTTTGCTCGGTTTTGCCACTGTAAAGAGAGATTTTTTAACAAATCAACAAGAGGTTGACCTGTCCTGAATGGGGAGAAAATGGCATCCAAATATGACCGCCCATTACCTTCCTTCCCAGCAGACTCTCTCCTCTGGGCCTCTTCCTGTCTCTGCGGGGCTGGCGGCTGCTTGTCCCTTGCTGGGACCACAGCCATGAGGTACCCCAGGGCCGAAAGTAGAGCCTGGGTGTGCAGCACCACTTGGAGGGAGGAGAAGGTCACCTATGGGGTTTGGGAGAGTGGGAGGCAAAGGCACCTCTTCAATAGCAAGATCTCCCCATTCACCCACCAGTCCACCAGAATCGCTTTCTTAATGCCCGCGGATTACGTCGTTGGTTCGGGGGGGGGGGAAGAGGGCACCCCTGCAGCCCGGTCTTCCTGAGCATTTCATAAATGGGCCTCAGTCCAACGTCCCCAAGAGAAGCAACCATTTTCTTAAGAGTAAGCGCATCCCGCTTTGAAGCAGACTGGGTTCTTTATTCTTGGACTTCCTTTCAAATGTCATCTTACAGCTCACAATGGCTAAAAACAACTCTAGGCCCCTTCTCCCTCTGACCTGGTAGGCTAAGGACACAGCAGGCTATTTCAAAATGAAGGAGGTCCAATGAGAAGGGACACCTGCCTGGACACAGTCAAGAGCAGCAACACAAGCAAGACTTGATAAAAAGTCAGGCCCTGCTCAAAAACCTGCTTAGTTTTTTCTACTCAACCCACTCTCTTGGCAGGGAGTTAAGGAGTCTTTCTTAGGAGCAAACCCAGCATTATTTACAATTAAGGTTAGGATGAGTTTCCTTAAAATTTTTCTTACCTCCATTCTTTGTTCGGTATTGTCAAAAACTGTCTGAAATTTTGGACCATTTTTATCGGCCTGAGGGAAAACATAATCAATATGTGACTAAAAATTGAAAGAGTTTTCATATTGTACAAAAGCAATTATTTGCTCATGCAGTTCAGTATGCATTATTCGGTAATTTTTTTTAAAAAAAAGCCTTTACCTTGATATATTCTACTTTCAAAAGGTCTAATCCGGAGACATCCGATGAACTAATCAAATAAACTTGCTGCCGTTTACCTACAAAAATACATGACTTCTAAGAAATGACAGGTTATGTAAAACCCACGTATTTTTTTAAACTAAGCCTTTTCTACAATTGGCACTTTTAAACAAAATCCATAAAAGCTTTTGCTTTGGTTTTTTTTTAGATTAAGACTTTTTGGGTAGAAAGTTTTTTCTATCAAGGACACAAATAAAAACATTATTTCTTTCTCACATTTTTGTAACTGCTTAATTTATTAAGCAAATTACCTTGAATTTCATAATAATTCAGGCTAATCTTTCTCAAGTAAGACACAGCTATCAGGTTGTATGTTTTAGCGGTGGCTTGCATCCCAAGCTGCTGCACATTAAATACGAGTATTGTTTCTTCTCTCTGCAGCTGCTTGGTCAGTTCCAAAATCACCTAAATAAGAGACGCTTGTTAAATTTTGAAATCTGGGCATGTTCAGATACAGGCAGTCCTCAACTTATGATCACAAGTGGGAATCAAACTTTGGTCGCTAAGTGATGCAGAAAAAAATCCATAAACCCACACTTGCCTCCTTAATTTCAAACTTTAATTGCAAGTCTGTCAGCTCTTCCTGAATAGTTGTGGTCTCATTCTTTAGCTTCTTTTTTGGGGGGGAAACCACTTTCTCTCGTTGTTGGGGATACTCATCGGGATCAAAATATTCATCCTCAGATTCTAAGGAACAAAGAAAGCGCTATTAGGACATTCTGTGGGCATCAAAATATTCACTTTGGAGTAGACTAATTAATTAATGATTAAATAAAATTGGGTTAGTATAGTCATTTGCAAGGGGGGGGATTTCCATTTACCATAACTTGATTTTTTTTAAATGTCCTATTTAAAGGTTTTAACACAAAGTTGTCTAAGCCACAAATATGCCTTCTAAAATAGCCAAAGGCAGCAATTGCCTTGGATTTGTGATAATTTTGGATGTCCTTTCTTTTTTTTTTTTTTACCTGATTCTAATTCTTTCAGAAATAATGTGGCACCAAGGAAGTCTTTCCTTCCATCAGGAACCACAGGAATGGCAGGAGCCTGCAAAAGAATGCAAGACAGTAAGAAACCACCGGATTATATTTTCATGTTATTCTACATACAACACTTCGGGTTGGAATGTTCCCACAACAATGCCAAGTTGGCATGACTGCTTCGCTGGTATTTAATACACTTTTGACCTTTCTGTGTCTCGGAAATGCCAATAATTATGCTAATTACTGACTGTGCTTTCCCCAAATGTACAATGAGTTTGATACCTTGGCACTTGAAACTGAAACATCAGATTTCTGTGGGAGGGGAATGCTGTCAATAAGCTCAAAAACCCCTTTGATCTTCTGATCAGAAATTCTCAGGTGAACCAAAGGAAGCTCTCCAGACACTTTAAACCTAAGGATATAAAAAATATAGAAGAAACGAAACTAGGTTGCCAATAACTCTGCTACACTCTTGATCTAGAAGGGAAAGCACACACAGTCCTACACACAGACCAAACCCCAGCAGGGATGTGAAATTGGCATGCACTACATACGAGGCACCGTCAAAGGAAATGTAATTAATGTCTTGTTTTTACAAACAAACACACTGTGATCTCTGGCTACAAGGATATGAAATGAACCGTCAGCTCACAGCTTTCTTTCAATTGGGCCTAAAGTAATGTCTCTGAGAAACATCCAAGAAATGCTAAGGTATATTTGGAAAGCTTTTTAAAAGACTGGCCGGGAGACCGGCCGGCTACTTTGTCCTGAGAAGCTTTGGATAAATAAATTTAATTTGCAAGAGTTTCATGGCATCGATCAGAAGCTTTGGTGTGCCAAAGAGTACGATTAAAAATAACTCAAAATGAAAAACAGGCCATGAATTCCCACTCTCACTCTAATAACATTTTAGGAGGCCTATCGCAGCAACAAACCCATTGAATAAAAGGCCAGCTCCCTAGCCACAAAAATGCACCCTGCCCCACACCTTTAGGCAACATGATCCCACAGCCATATTTACAGCTTTTAAAAATTGCTACATTACTTTGCCATTCTGACATCCTTCTCTACCATTGATTTGGCAACTTGGACACACATATCCATGGGACGCAGTATGTGCAGCAACGATGCGGGCTCAGACCGGGCCTTTTTCCAATCTTCCCCTAAAATACAATTAAAGAATTGCTAATATTTTGGTAATTCTAGCATGATAATAAATAACATTGATGCATAAAAGTCTAATAGGTTCTAGCAATATCACAGAAAAATGAAAATTCAGTATGCACACCTGCCAAACTCCAGAAAATAAATTTGAATTTCAAATAAATTTATATAGTTAATACTGTACTATTTGTGCCAATTGCTTTCCACTTGATATGTAGTCAAAATGTTTTGGGTTTAGAGGCATCCTACCTGATCTGCCAAACAAGAGTTGTACATTCTTGATTTCTACATCAAATTTGTCATACGCCTTGTCCATGATCTCTTCCAAGGAACTGCTTGAGGTCTGATGGTGACTTTGGCTGATGCTCTTCAGCTGTTGAATGATAAGTTTCTCTGTTGCTTAAAATGCAACCGTCACATAGTTTTCACAAATGTATCCATAAAGACAACTAGCCCATTGCACTCGATGGGACTACATTACACCTAAGAGGACTACATTCCTCTCTTCCGTCTAGCTTTAATTTATTAATATCTGTCTTCAGTCTTCAAGAAAGGTCATCAAGACATACCTGGAAAGTACCTAGGTCCAAAATAAGTAAGTTTGACTTTTCATGGTGGAAGCCAGTTTGTGGGATCAGAAGATAGGAAGGCTTCAGGTTAATCCTGAGGTCAAGGACTTTTCGCGTTTCAATGATATGCATAAGCCCTAAAACAGGAAACAGAACGGAGCTGGGACGGTCAGCTTCCCCTTCCCCGAATGGAACATAATTCTGCTTAAAATACATCACTACCCCCAGGAGCCATGGGAAACCCCTCTGCACCTGCCTGTATGTTTGCCCACAGGGTCAAAAATGGCTATTTAATCATCTGGAGTTGACCTGATGTTTCTAAAACCGACCTGTGGCTGTCCTCTCTTTAATTTCTTCCAGCTTCGACAAGGTCGCGGTGGTTAAGCGTTGGAGGTCCATGCCTCGGTTTGTTTGGAAGAATTCCACCAGCGCGTTGATTGTTCTCTGAAAAAGAGAGTTGTTAACTGTATCTTTTTATTTTTTTTCTTAAGGAACTGCAAATACAGACACAGGAAAGGAAGAAGATCAAATGTTGAGAATTGAGAAGCATTTCATGCTGATTTCACTCACCGCGTCGTAGATGATTTCTACGGGCTGCGACTGAACGAAGAGGCTCTGATCAGCCATGCTGTCCTCTGGGTTGGTCTCAAATTTTATTTCAAGCAGGGACGACGCAGCGTCCCCAATGGAGGCCACCAAAGAAGGCACAACGTTCCGTTGCCTCAAGCCCGTCACGTACCAGTGTTCAAGCTTTGCCTCTATCCTGCAAATTGTCAATAGGCAAGGGTTTTTCCTCCCCAAACTATAAGGAAGCCATCATTTGGGGCTCTGCCTTAAGGAGGAGAAAATGTCTGTACAATTAATGAAAAACAAATGAAAAGGCTGACAGCCCAACTGATGCAGGAATAGGAAAAGGACCCAGACTTTAGACTAAGAAGTGCCCACGGGGAGAATCCAGCTTTGTTCTGCCAAGCTGTTGCAGGGGTCTCTGCCTTAAGTGATGCCAAGGAAATCACCCTGTCAATAAACCAAGCAGCACAGATTCATACAATGCACGCAAGGACATCGGAACCGACACTTACTTCACTGCTTGTGCGCCTGGCCTCTGCGAGATTGTAGTGCTTAAATCGATGATCTGAATTTTAAGAGTGTCCGGGACATTCCTGTCTTCTTTAATAGTAAAGGACGTGCTTAAGAGTTTCAGGGACGCCACGTGGGCCACATACTAAAGAGGAAACAAAAGCACTGCAAAGCGTTAGTCGTACTGATGAGTGGCGTGTTTTTATCATAAATGCCAGGCAGACACAATACCTGGGGGGTCCCCTCCCCTTCCCAACCGCAGGAAACGTGGGAAACGTGAATTGCAGTCCACCTGTGTGTTTCACCCACAAGAAATGGAGACACTCATCATCTTCTGCGATGCTCGTTTTAATCAAAAGGCGCCATTACCTTTCTGGGTAAAGCCAGGTTGTGGGAACTGTCGCTGTATCCGATGGCGGTGAACAGCTTTGCCTTCTCTTCATGGGTCATGAGGTCATTGATAGCTGCAGAAAGGGTGGAAGGCGTTACCTTGGAGGAAGGGCTGGCACCCTGCCCCTCAAGAAGGCTTGAGGCCGAGCTGGCACCGGGCTTCATTGGCCTTCCCTTCGGCTGCTTCCGTTCAGTCTGGTAGCTTCACTCCACGACCGGCATCCTGGTTTAATGCTCGCCCCTTTGCCACCAGCTGCTGGGGAGTCTCAGGGCTGCTGGACAGACTCAGACTTACTTTCAGGGACTGACTCGTCTTCTTCATCGTCTTTCTTCTTGGATTCCTTCCTCCCCCAAAAGCCAGAAAACCAGCCACTTTTCTTCTCCCCATTTGCAGATTTCTTGGAGAGTTTTTGTCCTGACCTCACAACCTATAAATCAGAGAATTTAGATGCAGGCAAAGGATTAGAGATTCTGCACTTTCACCAGCCTCAACTTCAGCAAACAGAAAAAAATGTATTCTTTACGCAAACTAAACAATTCCCCAAATACTAAAACTGTATTAAAAAATAACCAAAACCTGCCATTTTGCACATGTCGGGTATGCATGCTAATAGCTAGTTTATGATCAATACTCAAGAAATAAAATGGCAAGATTCATTCAAATTAAATCGTTTGCAAAGGGCACAAAGTTATGTTAGTATATTTTAAGCAGCTTCTCAATGTGCTGTTTTTAGAAACGCTTCTAATGTTTTGCTGACAATCTAACCCGCCCTGGAAGTATTTCTATTGATGGTCAGCGCAGCTAGTTCTAAAGCAGGTACGTAATGCTCACTTCGTATTTAAAATTGTGGAACCTTTGACTATTTTAAAATCCTCATAAAAGGAACACGGGGGGGGAAAAACCTACCTCGGTTTGTGCTTGTTGCCGTGCTAAAACAATGTTGAAAACATCGAGCGCCTTCTCTAAGTCCTGTGGAGCAAGTGCAGAAATGGAGTTCCAGGACGGCTTACCTGACCTTCCTCCCACCCTCCTCCGGCTACGGCTCTGGTCTGCAGGTGCTGGCCCCTCCAGCCTTGGGTCAATTACCTGGAGTTGTTTCTGATTGTCCTCTGACAATTTGGTTTGTGTCAGTTTAATTTTGTAAACGTTTTTGTAACTTTTCAGAAACTGCCTGTGCCTCTTTATATTATTCCACGACCACATCTGTGTGTATCGCTTGATGTGAAGGTCAAGAATGCAATTTCCTGCATAAGTCCACCTGTAAGAAATAATCACATTATTTCACCCTGGGAAATAAACAAGAAACAATCTGAACTAAGAGGAACCAAGGCCTGGGCCAGGCAGGATATTTGCAGGCAAGAATTTCCAAGCCTAGCCTTTCCTCAACTGAAGGAGTTCAGACTCTCAATTGTTCCTCTGCAAAATCTTCCCTTAATTTATGTGGCCGAAGCAGACAAAACAATTCTTCCTTCAATATTTTAAAATACTTTGCAAAATGCCACTTGATTAAGAGGACTTTTCCGCCCCTCTCCTTTGGGATTCACCAAAGGCTGCTGCCATTTGCTGCACTGAAGGATTCTTGCAACCAGGTCAGAAGCAACATAGAAATATCCCCAGCTCACCACTGTTTGGCATTCCCGTGCAGAGATACTTCGGGTCTATATTTTCTATATGGGACATTTCGGACCATGTAATCAATGGATTCCAAGAGATCAATCATACTAAGGTACTAAATGAAGAAAAAAAACCAAGAGGAATCTTAACCAGAGGGTCACAGAACTTGGAGCATTACTAAGGAAGATGCATCAAATGTTTCTAACAATTGTAAACAGCCCAGAGTTCCTGGAACACCCCTTCATCCAGGACGGTTTACGGACGTTGTCACCTGCCTTCCATGGGTGGGTGACACGCACCCCCCTACCTGAGGCTTGGTGAGTTCAACGGCAATGCTCTGAACTTCCATGGCCCAGTCAATCTTGGGAGTTTTCAGTTCTTCTTCAGCATGAGGGTTAAGGTAGAGTTTTGCAGAAGCTGATATAGGCTTAAATACTTTCAGAAAAGAGAGAGAGAGAGAAATTAGAAACTAGTCTCTATAAAAATGGAAGTAAAACTATGGCTGAAATTTGCTGAATTAAAAAATGCTACTCTACTCATTACTAGTTGGGTTCATGCTAATAATGCTATGGCTTTGGCATAGCATACTTGTCATGCTATACCAAAAACCTCAGGTTATAAATCACGACTCATAGAGGTGAGCTCATACAGGATGCTGTGCCAAAAGGGCAAGCACAAGATACAGCCGTAACACGAACTCTGTCTGACCTGTTTATTTCATCATATCCTCTCCTCCTCTTTTCTATTCCTATCCGAATATTAGACATCTTGGCCTAAATGCCTCTTCACAGCACAACTCCATGGCCACGAGACTTTTACCCACCCCACACCCATTTTCTTTACCTGATAGCAAGCCCCAGAGAGTCCCTACAGAAACCACACGTGCCTTGTGTAAGCCCCAGCTACATCATCACAGGTAGACTGACGTTTGCCCTCTCTTCCAACCCATAGACCGTCCGCCATTACCAGAGGTGAATTCTGGGCCTCCAGGCCTTCAGTTTCTGTCCTTCCCACTTACTGTACTGATAGTCAGGAAGCTCTTGGTTCATTGAAGGGACTCCTTTTTTCAACCGTTCCTGTACATGGCAAGAAACCCACAACCTTTCAAGTATTTCAATTACAAATGTGTAGGACAACACTCTCTGGATGAAGCTCACCTGACAAATGTGAAGACCTTGCCACTTTTTAAATGAGGCAGAGGTCATGCTACAGAAATAACTCAACCTAGAAGTTATTTTCCTAGCATTTTCCTTCCAGAGTACCCGTCTACTGTACATCCCCCTCACTAGACTTTCACACATAGCCCGCAACTTCTGCTCTTTGGCTGCAAAATGTCCACACAGTGCTGGGTCAGGTGGTTTTTTTTAAAAAATTAGGAAAACATGTCAGAATGTCTCATTTCTCTCTTGCCTCATCAGAAAAAACAATGCAGAAAAAAGTTAGATGTTATATTTGAGGGGCAACATTCCACTGCGAAGTTGCCTAATTTGAGGTTAATGTTTATTAAATACTCTCTCTATCTAGGACAGTGTTCAATGCTACCTGAGGCATTCTGGGAGTTGAAGTCCTCTCATCTTAAAGTTGCCAAGCCTGAGAAGCACCGGGCAGGAAGAAGACTCCCGCTTTTCATCTTACACTTGCCCATTAAGTCTGGCCAGTCGTGGGTTTTGGGGATGAGATCATACAAAGGAAATTCCCTGAAGTGGAAGTCCTTGGCTGCTGGCTAATCTCATTTTATATTACTGCTCTTTCAACCTTATCAGTGAAAAGACAGGAAGAAGCCTGTTCACAAACATAAAGTACAATAAGATTTAAATTACCAAGATTTGCTCCCGGGAAGAGCGGTAATACATTTCACCATCCACATTCCAGTAGACACTGAGGGAATCAAGGCTTAAAAGCTGAAAGAAAAGATGCAATTGGTTAGGGGCTGCAACGGAGAATGCCAAGGACCCCTCAAACAGCAACAACGCATCTAGAGAAGCGTTTCAAAGGACAGACACTTACCGAGGTGGATACAAAGCCAGCCAGAACAATTTCGTTTGAGGGGAATGTTGCCTTGATCTAGACAAGCTGCCAAAAGCACTTCTTGGGCTGGCAGCCAATTAAGGAGTTGTTCTGCTTGCCCAAGGGAGCATGAAAACATGCTTTTAAAACACCGAAGCACAAGCCAGCTTTCAAAAAACGGTATGTGAGCTTTTGGGGAAGTGGGGGAAGAAAGAGGCACAGAGAATCGACTATTCAAAGGGTAAGAGATCAAAGGCCCTGCCACGGCGGGTCCAACCCTTCAGGCTTAAGCATTATGCATCACTAAGCATCCGGGCTATTAAAATTCATATCCTTCCTGAATACGCTTTTCCAGGTACCTCTAGGAACTACTAAAGAGAAGCTGCTGTGCTTGAACCCAAGGACAGCTGTACCTTGTAGATGATCTTCGCAGCCTCATTTAAAATACAAGGAGTCCAGTTTTCATTTGTGGTCTGGAAATTAAAAAAGAAATTAACATGGTATTTTTGCTTTCACACTTCTTTTCAGTGTCAAGCTTTTTTCGCATCTGGAAGGAATTTATATATTTAGTCAAAGTCTCGCAGCTAGAAATGTCTCTTGAACCATCCCCACAAATTTCCCACTGTTGATAATGCTGCAATGGGGGTTGTACATTAATTAAATAGCATTTGTGTTTAAGAATGGTTTCCAGTGTGAAAATAAATATAACCTCAAATAAACTGTCATTCTTTGGTTAGTCCACAGCCACCAGGAACTTTTAAGCCCCTCTTTCCCTTACCTGCAAACTGAGCTCTGCCAGAGTCATTCCTAAAGAAATCGGTCGCTTAGGATCTGTGATCTACAAGTTCAGAAGAAAACACATCATAAGGAATATTAAGCACCTTAGCATAAATGCATTTGCAGTTTAGTTATATGTAAAAAAGAAAATCTGCATAAGATCCAAAATGGGTGTTGGCAAGTAAAATATAGGATTCAAAATTGTTTTACAGTTCCATTATTTTCACATATTTGAAGCACCAACAACCTTCTGTAAATCTTGTATAGGAAAGTTGCCAACCTTTTCCAGAAACAATGTATTTTATATTTTTATTTACTTTTTATTTATGCCATTGTTTACGGACACAATTCTACAGATCGTTAGATAAGCAGCCAGCCCTTCCTATAAACTCAGTGAGGCTGCTTCTGGGTCACTTTTGCACAGAGTCCAGGCTACTTACGTCATCTTCATACTTGACATGGATGCCAGTAATCTTGACTTGTACGTTTTTGATGACTTGGGTCGCAAGCTTTTCCAAGAAAGTATCTTTCTTCTGTTCTTTTGGTTTATCTAAACAATAATTTGTAAGTTAGTTTCCATCTCATTCCTTAAATTTATCACATTAAACATCATCTGTTTACTTTTCATCACTGCTCAGCAGTGCAGTCTGTCCTTTCCTGCTTTTTTCATCTTCTTTGCTACACAGCAAAGTCTTAGATCTTAACCTAATTTATTAAATCATACAACAAATTCCAAAGAGAGGCTAAATTTTATTATAGATTATTTATATTTTTTGAGAAATAGCCATCATGGAAAATATCAAACAGAACATACAACTGAATTGTGTTTTAAATAAACCATTTTCTCCCCAGTGCTACGAGAACATTTTTTTCCAAATCTGCAGCCCTCTTTTCAACACAATGTACAGCGTGAAACAGCTTTGTTTAGTTTTCCTTTTGTGTCTCTCTTTACCTTCATTTCTTACGAAAACAATACTGGTAAAAATAAAGTCACACAATATTACTGCAGAATTATTAAAATCAATTTACAAAAAACAGAAGCAGCAGGTAGACATGTTCAGCAAATTCTGCTCATTGTACCTACCTTTTGAGTGCTCACGAGCTTTAAATGGTTTCTTAAAATGTTTTTTAGTCTTTTTAGACTTACGTCCTTCATAATGTAAGCAATTTTACAGAAAAAGGATAAATTAAAGTTAGGAAAGTCTTATAAAGCAAGCAACAGAAATAAAGGAAGAAAAATTAAGAAGGTAACTAAGGAAAATATAATTTTTCATCAGAACTGTTAGATTAAATTTCCACAAGTCCCTGCAATAAAAAATTCACTGCAATGTTTATAGGTGTTTCTACTTTTTCATATGTCTAGATAAAATGAAATAGAGCAGTGATGGCGAACCTTTTAGAGACCGAGTGCCCAAACTGCAACCCAAAACCCACTTATGCATCGTCGAGTGCCGGGTGGGCGTGGCCCATTGGGTGGGCATGGCTGTGGTAGTAACGGCAGACTGGGTGGGACTAAAAAGTTCAATCAATCAATTCCAACTTTGCAAGATCTTTTTTTTCCCGCGAAAAGTTGAAATTGACTGATTCTTTTTTTTTTTTTTTTGCAAATGGCAGCGGAGGCCTAAAGCGAAAAGGTTTTATAAAACCCAGCTGAAGGCCTAGGACTGGGGCGACGGTGCACGTGCCCACAGAGAGGATTCTGAGTGCCGCCTCTGGCACCCATGCCATAGGTTCGCCACCACTGAAATAGAGTAACTTTTTTTAGTTGTCAAGATTAATTTTCTAGCTAACAAATTCTCAAAGCTACTTCAAAGTGAAACATTAATATTCTTAAACAATTTCAATCCGAGTTGAGAAGATATTTTACTAGCATTGCTTTGTCCCAAACGTCCATCATAAAGAAAGATTTTGTCATCAGAAACTGAGAGTCCATGGCTGGCTGGGGAATTCTGGGAGCTGAAGTCCACAAGTCTTAAAGAGGCCAACTCTGGAGAGCCCTGATGTAGACTGCTAACCTGCAATCCAGCCATTCAGCCTCCCTCCACCACTTGCTTGGCTATAGTTGTTAAGCACGCATACCCACCGGGCTTGTGCACCACGTTCTCCAGGCCGTGTATGAGATCTGAAGGAGCACCTTCATCCACATGACAGCACAATCAAAAAGCAGACATTTAAAAGCACAGAAGCAGCTCTTCAAGCTGAACCAATACATGTTTTTGAACACTGAGACAAGTGAGCGCCTACGTATTTCAAGAAACAAAACTGTAACCCACAACCATGTTTGTTGTTGAAAGCTTCACTTTACAGGGAGATTCCATGCTTTAGTCGAACAGCCCCTATGCCACGTTTGTTTTTTAATTATGCAAGACAAGAGGCTTCTATCTGAAAACTATGTAAAGGACAAAAATGAAAGCATAAAATTCCCAGTATAGTGATATTTCTAGAGCATGGAAAATGAGATTTTCACATCCTTCTCTCTTCTGTAAAATTAACAAGGTATTTTGCCTTTGGGGATTTTCCAGGACCACTCTGCTTAACTAGGTTCTCTGAAGTAGCTTTGAGCACATCAGTCATGTTCATCTCTTAAAAATAATCTACCTTTTTCTGCTGATTTTTGTAAGGCTTCTTCAATTCTTGACAACTCTTTTTGCTTATTATCTTGTAGGTATTTTTCTTCTTTTTCTGCATCATATTTAATGCCTGCAAGGAAAAAAACAATAAGGAAGTCATATTTTATTGAATACTGCATCCTTAATATAATATCTCCATCAGACCAACATCCTGATCTTTTCACATCAACTTCTGCAGCCCACCTTTCCTGTGATTATGATTCCTATAATATAATTATCAGAATCTTCAGAAAGCAAAAATTAAGAATTGCATTTTGTGGCAAGCTCAGAACCTCAGTATGATTTGTTTCTTAGCCTCCAACTGTTATTGGATATTCTTCTACTTACAGACTTCTTCATCCAAACCACACACTTAAGACCAATGACATAGGAGTAACCATAGCCTGGAAGGATGTTTTATGTAAGATTACCAACAAAGAAAGACAAACAATGTAATTCTACGCAGATTCACCCAGCAGCCAGGTTCCACGTACACACAGAACTTAATCCTAGCAAGTCCTGGATTGTGATGAGAGACTCAGATACGCATCAGCTTACTTCAACTAACATTTAACTTTGCCTAGGTACTTTGCAAAAGACACCAGGAACTCAAGGTCAAAAAATGTTTAATTTCAAATTAGTTCCAAGCGTGAAATTTCACCCACTTTTCTATTTTGAGTACAAAACAGCTGTTTCAAGCTTTTTTTTCAAACAACAAAGACTTCTCAAAATGGGAAATTTTGTGACATTCTATGCTCAAAACAGTTGAAAGCTTTCTGCTTTGCACAGGCTCTATTGGCAATATATCCTATACAAAAAGTTTGGCAGGATATCAACCCAATACAGGTCCACTGAGTAATGTAAATTTACCCCAAGAAACTTACTTGTCCCAGGGACAACAAGAAGATATAAGCCTTCTAGGGATGCAACAACTGCTTCACCATATAAATTCTTCCAAGGAATCTTCAGAGTAAGCTTATCTAAAAACAAGATATCCTCTATTAAGGTTTCATTTGTTCTGCTAATACATTAAATAAGCAGCAAGCAGAGACCAACTATACCAGCCTCTAGCTTCTGTCTGTAAGAATAATATTCAAATGCACCTTATTGCTTATTCCATGATTTGTACTTAGTCTGTGCCTAGAAACAAACCAACAATAGTAAAAATTTTGCATCCCTGATTGAAGCTAAGTCTACAAAGCTGGTTTTGGCAAATGGATGGCTGTTAAGTGTTGGCTAGCTTCAATCTCCATATATTTTTCAAGTGCAAGCCCAGAGGATGCACAGAACTACCTAAAAATCAGAGTAAAGAACTTACCTATCTGACCAGCCTTTACTCTAAACGGTACGTCCAATTCACTCTAATCAAGAAAAAAGAAGACACTTTTTTATTATTGACCCATAGCAAAAGTTACTGGTCAAGTCAGGCAGGCTATGTCCCAGCAGGAAAGAGTCACTTCAAGCTGCCTTGAATAGATGCAATAGATGGTTTGCAATCCCTTGGTAAGAAAAGACAGCCCTTGGGTTGGGATACTTAATTTCCCTTCCTATTCATGCAAGAGTGGAAACATATTTCAGAGAGGCAACTGGGGTGTGGTGGACAAAGGGGGTGGGATGACTCACATAGTTTTTTGTGAGAACAAACTAAATGTTCCATAAATCTGCTCCCAACTGTTACTAGTCTTGTTACAGATGAGAGATCAATTAGGCCAAGTGAGGACGAAAAGGAGGTGGGGTGATTTTCAACATGCCTGCTCTAACATGGAGCCCCTCTTGGAGGGATTGCTCTGGCTTGGCCTTTCATCATTTCCGGACTATTTGGGGCATCTCTTTAACACTACAAAACCCACAGCATGACACCCAAAGCGCCCCACTGCTGAAATCCAGGATTCTTAAACTAATCAAAACTGCATTAACTACACTTATTAATATAATATTAGAATAGCCCAAAGCACATATTTTGGTAGAGAGTAGTTCCCTGAGGATGGGCTCCAGCACAAGTCCAAAAGCTCAGAAGACTAAACCTCTGCTCCACATTGGATCTAATACTTATCAAGTTTGTAAATCATAGACTGGATCCATGGATGAGGTGATGAAAATAACTTCTGGGTTGCCAATAGCTTCCAGGTTACTTACCAGAGCATTTTCCTTGATTAAAAGGTTATCAAGTGCCACATTGCCTATAGAAGAAAAAAGATATCTATGAGCCACATTCCAGTCACATCTACCTAATCACAAAAGCTGATGTTTACACAGTGGACAACATCCACAAATAAAAGCAAGACTTTTTTTTTAAATGTCAGGGGAAGGGAATTACCTCCCCATCTAAGTATTGAGCATATTTAATGGCTATGGAATATTGGCTTATTTATGCATTTGTCAATATTTGTAGCCTGCTGTCTTCTTGTCAGTCTTAGGGGACAACATAAAAACTAAAACACTAAAACAATTATTAAAAAAATGATTGCAACAGAAAATTAAAAGGGGAATAAAATAGGCAGTACTGGAACGCAACATCTGATTTCCAGCCTTGTTCATTCTTATTATAAAACTATGAAAGGAACTAGTTCTGCAGTATAAGAACTGTGTTAACTTTCTCGGGTTAATTTCAACAACAGCAACACTAGTAAAATTTGGAAGGTGCCATAAGCTGAGCAGTAACAAGCTAATCATTGACCCAGAAGAAAAACAAAGTTAACATTAATCAGTTGCTTAGTTTTTAACCTTTTAGAGAAAATGCAGATACATCTGCAAAAAGAAAGTTACCTAGAGCCTGAATAGAATCTTTCTACATACATTGAGAACTTCCCTAATCTGAGCAGGAAATAAACACCAGAGCTTTACTGTAATATTTGACCTAGGACCCAATCTCTAGAAATGCGCTTTGCTACAATTTCCTACTGTTTCCAGCATGGGTTTTAAAGCAAAAAAGTAGCAGTGCAATTTTAAAGCTTAGTTGCAAGTTAGACACAAGCTTAGTTGTGTCAAACATCTTGCAACCAACCTGCTGCATACTTGAAATACTTTCTTTCTCTGCTTGAAGATCCAGGAGCCAAAACAGAAGGCCCATTTCATGAACTTTTCCATTTTATGAAATACACCTCGTTCTGACAACCTGAATCAGAAGATACATACAGCTCTCCCCAAACCAGTTATCTGTAACCCAAGGAGGACCTGCAGCTTTTTATGAGTTTTGGTGAGGAGAGAAGCCATACCACAGTTGCAAGGTTAAATCGTGGCTACAGCCACAAAGAGCAGAGAGAACTATCAGCCACTTATCTTGATTAAACACAGGATAAACATTTTTGGGAAAACGATATGTGCTGATCCACCATAATAAAAGCTAGGGAAGCTACTAAGAAAGGGCAAACTCTGCAGCACTCAGTCCTTGCGCTGAACATGTCCTTAACCCTTATCGCAAACCCACAGGAAGAATTAAGAGGACGTCTCATTCCTGGAAAACTGCCATTTCGTAACAAACACATCCTATCTTTTTAATACCATTTTCTAACCAATGGCAAATATATTTTAAAAGCAAAAGCAAAACAGCTCTATGAAAAGCCTTGAGCCAACCTTGATAGGGAGCCTGAAAGAATCCATTGTGATTTCAAACATGCGACGCCCCCCCCCCCAGCATCGTTTCACAACTCTGCTACCATATCTCGTGGCTCTAGATCTCATGATCTGCAAACTTGTTGCAATCAAAGAATACACACAGTTGTTGTCAGTTGCTACAGGCCAGATGATTTTCAAGGCTACCCTCAATTCTTTCTTGCCCTTTCCTGCCCCTCCCCTTGTCTTGCTTCAACCCAATTCATGTTTCAATCCAACCCAGAAAGTAAATACACTTTTTGCAAAATTGACTCCACAAAATCAAGAAGCGTTTTGATAAGGAGCTCAGATTATATGCAATCTGAGGAAACTTTAAGAGACTTTTTTTTCAGAAGTCCATTTTCAAAAGAGGAAATAGAACTGAGAGTTAACCAGGTGTGCATGGCCCGTTTTTCAGAAGTGATGTCAATATGTAGAAGAGAAATCCAGCTTCCAGGTACAAGCACTCCAGCTGGAGACTTTCCAATGCAAACTATCGCAAAACAAAAGTGTGGTTTGTGGGGGAAAAGTTTCCAATTATATCGCCACTGGAAAAACTGGATTATCCAGTCATTGAGAAATCTTGACCAAAGCAACAACTTCAGTTTTAGTTCTGCAAGAGCCAGGAGTCTTCCTCTTAAGGCGCTTCTGACTAACACAAATGACATTAAGATGTTCTTTCTTTTTTAGTCAAATTCAAATGTCATAATAACATTCTTTTAACTTTTAAGCCAGGGTGGTTAGAAGAACTCTAGCATAAGAGCTAAAGCACTGGCCTACATTTATTTTCAAAAGCAAAACTACGTCAAGCCTTCTTACCTAGCACACAACTAAGAACACAAACCAAGGGAAAAGGGCCAGGTTTTGAAAACAGGAATTAGAACTATGGCCCAGGAGATAATCTACTATTGTGCTATATTTACTGTTATTGCTCGACCCTGAGAAATTCGAGTGGGAGGAACTCAACTTTTGGGCAAAGTTGATGTGCCACCAAAACGGCCAGACGGGCCTCCAGCAAAGGAAACCAGGTTGTGCAGAGTCCGCAGCAAAGAGTCACTGGAGTCTGTTGAGGCTTCAGGCACCGAAGCAACACTTGACAGTCAGATGCGGGTCCAATGACTCAGGGCGGGTTTATTGTCTGCTTTGGTGTTTATTCCCCCCCCCAGTTCTGCACCCCCCCAGACTCGGCTGAGGTTGGGGTGGGGGCGATGCATTGCAATGAATGCAAATAACGGGGGGCCCGCGGAGCGTCTCCCCCCCCCCCCAGCGACCCCTTTCTTCGAAGGGGCAGCGTTTCCCAAGGGCGGTTTGGAAGAGGAGGGCCGGCCTGGGGGAAGGGGCTGCCTTGTGGGGGTCCCGGCTCCCGACCTGCGAGGCCCCTCGGCCGGGGCTGCACCTGGCGGGGCTCAGCCCGACCCCACCGCCTTGCAAGACGCCCCCCCCGGGACCCTGGCCAGGCCGCGGCGGGAGAGGGGAGGGCGGGAGAGGGGGGCCCCGGCGCCGCTTACCCCCCCAGATGCCCAGCTTGAGCTGGGACTTGTTCAGGTTCTCCACGTAGCAGCCCAGGAAGCGGTTCAGCAGGTCGGCCACCACAGACTCCAGCACCATGGCGGCGGCGGCGGCGGCGGCGGCGGCGGGCCTTCCTCGCAGGGCGGGAGGGAAAGGCCAGCTGGGCGCGCGCCCGAGGAGGCTGAGGGAGGCGCGCGCCCGCCACGCCACTCCGCCCTCCGGCGGCGGCGGCGGCGGCGGCAATACCGCGCATGCGTGCTCGGGCCAAGTGACCGGCTTTCCCTCCTTTGCCCGCCCGCGCTCTCGAGGCTCGCCCGCTGAGGGGATCCGCCCGCTGGGCGTGGCCTGGCTGTCAAGCCCCGCCCCCGCGGCCCCCTATTCGATCGCCCTGATTGGCTGGGCTCGCACGCGGCGCCCGGGAAGGGGTTCCGTGAGCCGGCGTGAAACGCGCGTCGTGTGAATGTGGCAGTTTGGACGTGCTGACTCCGCCCTGCGTCTAAACTGAGGCTGCAACTCTCAACGGAGTTGGGAACCCGGAACTTTAGGGGGCAGCGAGCCAGCCGTCCCTGGCCACGGCCAAGCTGCCTCGGAAAGAGCCCAGGAGGCCCGAGGCGGGGATGGCGGCCCGAGGAAGCAGCCTGGCACGCCTGAAAAAAGGCGACGCCAAAAGGAGATCAAGAAGGGAGCCCGACCCGCAAGGCGCAGCGTTCCGACGTGCAGGGATGCCTCCAGCAGCCGCAGCAGAAGCCAAAGCAGCCCGGCCCTCCCTGATCCGGCTGGGTCCTGGCCCCCCTGGCCGGCCTTTCTGGGCAAACCGGCATGGCACCACACACACACACACCCCGGCCAAGGAAGCCATCCCTTTCC
This sequence comes from Protobothrops mucrosquamatus, assembly GCF_001527695.2. NCBI lineage: Eukaryota > Metazoa > Chordata > Lepidosauria > Squamata > Viperidae > Protobothrops > Protobothrops mucrosquamatus. Next base: position 644,736 of record NW_015386412.1, read on the forward strand.
CCAGACCCCGCCAGCCTGCGTCCTCCCCGCCTGGAAGGGCTCTCACGTGGCCCTTTGGGCGCCAGGCGGCATTCGGAACCTGGCGTAAAGCTCCGACGTCGAACGGGGCGGAGGCCCCGCTGTGGACACGGAGGAAAACCCATTGACGTCCTCGAGCTATTTTTACCTCAGCCGCTTTGTTTTCAAACACAGCCAGAAAGGGTGGCTTGAATAGCATGCAGGCAGCTGGCATGTCAGGGTGTTTGGAGATTACACACGTGCGGAGATAATATTTCAAACGAATATGCCACCCCACTCCCGGTGACTCTGGGTGGGATCTGCCCTTAGGAGAAATTCAAGGAAAAAAGAGAAGAGCTTGGACTTGCTCTGCAAAAATTTGGACCCAAAGTTTGGGGCCCTGCATTGATCCTGGGTAGCACACTCATCCCTGGTCCCCCCAGAGGAGTAATTGTTCCATGACACTTGTGAATGAGTCCATCCACCAAACATTCTTCCTTGTTGTTTAGTGTCATCATGTCATTCGCACCTTGAGCCAGACCAGAGTTTGCATAATCAGTGCTGAACAAACCGCCATTGGTGCTGCCCTTCCCAAAGAGCTGATTTTTGCAGCAAATATGTACAAATGAAAGACTCTGGTGAGGCCTTAACATCAAACCAATTTCTCCCGGCATAAAGTTTGGTGGATTGTGGTCTCCTTCAGAGGCAAGGAATGGCCTCCTTGGGGGGGGGGGAGAGAGAGAGAGAGAGAGAGAGAGAGAGAGAGAGAGAGAGACTGTAGTTTAAAAAGCAAAGTGTCTTTGTATCCCAAAGCTGAAGAAGCTGCATGATGGCCAAACATCTCATCTGAATCCAGCCCACCAGTCTTAAGAGTTTTTAACGTGCTCCTAAGCACCTGCTCTCCTGGGATGTTTGGTTCAAGAAATCACATGTTTTGGAGCAATTATAAATATTTAGAATAATCACCTAGACTTGTATGCCCATCAGGTTTTATCAGGTTCGCCTGATTTACCAGTTGCGTCCTTTTCTGGACCGGGACGCCTTGCGCACAGTCACTCATGCCCTCGTCACCTCCCGCCTGGACTACTGTAATGCTCTATACATGGGGCTCCCTATGAGGAGCATCCGGAGGCTTCAACTGGTCCAGAATGCGGCCGCGCGGGCGGTATTGGGAGCGACGCGTCGCTCCCATGTAACGCCGCTGCTGCGCGAGCTGCACTGGCTGCCAGTGGCCTTCCGGGNCCCTGAGTCCCGTGGGGAGAAGGGCGGCATATAAGTCAATAAATAAATAAATAAATCAAGATACACGGAAATCCTAATCATGCTGTTTCTCAAAAATGAAACCTTTCTGTTGAAAAATTTTGAACTTTCTGCTCTGAAAATCACGAGGAAATGGAACAAATGCAATCCCATTTTTACGGGATGACTCTACTATGGACAAGATGGACGTTCTATTTCTAAAGGCTGAATTTTTGCAGATTTTCTTTCCTGTCCTTGCTGATGACACTCGAGAACGTTCTGTTTGTCTTCCTTTCTCTGCTGCGCCTGAATGGTGAGTTACCGTACCTGGCTTTATCAGTGGCACATGCAGTCAGTCTGTTCGTCCACAGCACGGCACATGGCATTGCATTCCTGTGTGCTACGCTGGGTTGAACATATTGTTTGCTTGTTTCCAGAAAACATATTGTTTGCTTGTTTCAGAAACTCAGGAAAAAATGATGTGGCAATTGCTCAAAGAGAGATGAGTGGCTATATGTTTTTATGCCTGCTGTTCTGATGCTTGGAAGACTCTTTTTCCCGGGACTTCCTGAGCTCTTTTCCAGAGGTAATAGCAATAGCACTTAGACTTATATACCGCTTCACAGTGCTTTACTGCCCTCCCTAAGTGGTTTACAGAGTGAACATCTTGCTCATAAATAGAATTACCTGTTTGAAAGAAATATAAAGTGCATCACTTGATGCCTTTTGGCAAAGCTGATCTATTATTGCTCCGTAACATTAAATTATGGACTGGTTGGCTCTGGAACCAAACGTTGCAGTTTATACCCTTCTCCCCCAGAGACAGGTGGAAATTGGTGTAATGTGTGAACACAGCCACTGTAGTTTGTAAACCATGATTTATGCTTTACCACATTGAGTGGTTTATTTAGCGAGGTATGGAAGAACTTCAGTCTTGCATGAAGGATAAAATATTTCAAATCAGACTACTATTTATTTGTTACATTCATCATGTTTCTCCTAAACAATTACTTTTGTCTGTATAAATGTTCTGGATAGAAATATTGAGTATGAAAACTTCAAAAGTTTTTTTTGTGTGCGTTTACTCTTTTTCTTTGTTTCTGTTTGGCTCTCAGCTCATATTTCTTTCTGTCCTAGTTTTTGCTCTTGTTTTGTTTCTCTGGTGGAAAAACAAATGCACACACATAGAGTGCAGGGACCTCCGAATCCATCCACTAAGTTGGAAGGACCGTCTGGGCTTTGGGTACAATTCCCTGTCCAGGGGAGAAGGTCCCAGGGGGTGGCCACAGAATGCCACCCATGTTCCGGCTGCAGCTTCTAGCAGCAACCAAGTCCACACCCACCTTCTGAGATCCAGGGGGAATCCCATGACAGTTGCAAGAGCTTCCCCAAAAATAATGGTAGTGCTGCCTCCAGAGGAACAGAAGCTTTTAATCCTCTTCTCTTCTGCTCCCTACCTTTCTTTCCTATCCTGTGGCCTTTCCCTCTTCTGCTTTTCTGTTCCTCTCCCAAAGGCCCACTTGCAGGCTCACAGAGGCCTGCCCAAAGCCACCTTGTGAAATGGCAGCTCCTTTATCCAATCTCTGCCTTCCACCTCCGTTCATTTTCAGCAGCCTTTCGCAGGGCCAGAGGATCCCAGTCCTGCTGATGGAGATGCAAAAGGTCACTCCTGGCTGGCCGTGGAACAGCAGCTCCATCTGTTCACCGTTCAGTGGCAGGAATCGCTTTGGCTTTCAAAGACGGGAAACATCTGTTTAAACATGCATGTTTTGAAGGGCTGCCCTGTATGGTAAACATCACTTAGGGGAAAAACACTCACAGGCCAGGGTTGGGGGTAAGAAGAAGCAGCTCTCCAGCTTTTCCCTCCGAATCACGGATGAGAGCTGCACAGCCAAACACCCGGATGGTCCATTTGAAGCTGATTAAACCCAGGAAAAATTGCCTCTGATTGCCTCTTCCCACCTGTAAAATGGCTAGGCCTTTTTATCTCAGGCTAATGCAGCTATCTTTACAACACCAAGACAAATAAATTGTGGGTTCAAAAGCAGGGCAGTGTGGGAAATGAGCTTCCCTGCCAGAAACAAGCTTGTCAACAAATCTTTCAATTAAATGGCTAATTAAAACAGGGTTAAGTATCACTAAATGATTATCATTTGGTGTCAGTGTTGAACGATAGATTAGGCCTGGTTCACATAATGTACTCGTTGTAAGGTGATGTTTTTTTCTGAAATGAACTTTGACACAGTGGTTTATAAACTATAAAGATATAGTTTGTGTCTTTATTTTCTTTAATATATTTTTATATCAACTTTCAATGTTAACAACTTTTCAAAATGGTATACATTAAATGCAATTCAAGCAAAAAAAAATCTGTTCTATGCAAATCCAGCCAATCATGTTTATTAAATAATCTAGGTTATTAAGACATGTCTTAGCAAGATGTGTGAATCCTATTGGAATTATGCTTTGTCCAAGACTACAGTTAGCAAACGCCGTCCCCAAAGTAAGCATTAATTGATTGTGAATATTGCTAAAAGCCACCTAGTTTTGACAGATTTTTGCCGAGTGTTGTAGATATTAAACTTAATGAACTTCCATTATCTTGATTCACACATTACACTAACATATAAATCTCATGATAACTTAGCTCCTTGGACTCCAGATCATAGATTCCCTAAACTCAAATTCCATAATTAATTTTTTGAAGCACAACAAAAAGAGATTTTAAGGGTGGAAGTCCTGAATTTGAATTTCCCACTGCTCCTTTGAGGTTCTCTTGACAACTAGTAGAAAAAGTGATGCTCTTTTCTTTGCCAACATTTCCTAGGAAAGCAGTGTCTTGAGTGTGGGCGAGGACTGTGCAAATTCTAAACAAGAAACTTAGAACACGGAGTTCGGTTCAGATGCGATTTGCTTTGGGGTATGAAAAATAGTGGCCGTACCGCTGAGTTTGTCTCCTTGCAAATCACATTATTTCCTCCTATGCCCACGTCACCATTTTTCATATCCGACTGAACACCGACACTGATCCTGGCCTTCTATTTAGACAGCAAGGGTTGCTAAGGGGTTGCATTGAATCAATATTTGACAATGGGATCCTGGATTAAGCAGGACATATTTCTGGCTCTCTCTCATTCAGAAGAGCTGCTGGTGCCAAAGGCCGAGAGCAGTACAGCTTTCTCCTTGTCTCCTTCCTGCATCTGACACAGCTCCCTTCATTCGGGACCGTCAGAACCAAAATGCAGTGAAATTACCCTAAATATTTCTCTGATCATTTAGATTTTAAAGGAAATAAAGCTGAATTTGGATAGCCAAATCATAACTTAGCATAGTGTAGGACCAGGCCATGTTCGGTGTTTAAGTCCCTGGCTCTGATAGTTGGTCAGGAATAGCAGATTTATGGAAGTGGAATTTGGCTGAGATTTTTAACCTTTCCTACTTTCCTTGCTTAATGTGACATAGGAGATCCTCTGTTTCTACTCTGCTGTATATCATTCCCTCATCTCTTATGGTGACCCTAAGTTCTTCCCTGAACACCTTTCCGAACACTTAGAGAGGCAGAGTTTGTTCCCCATTATTCCTCATTTCTCTCCAGCGTGTCTGTCATTGTTGTCCATGCAGTTGAACTACAAAATCTGCAGGGACCAGCTGGCCTCAACAGCCAAGGGAGCCAGGCTGACAAGAAGACCCAGGACCACGGACAGCTCCTGCCGCTCAGTGGCTTCTTCTGCTAGGAAGCCTGTTAAAGGAGCAGATCTTGCCTCTGAGGCCCCAGCAGGAGCATCCCTGGAAAGCCTCTCACTTCCTATCCCATAATAGACCAAAGGGTTCTGGCTGCCTGAGTTGATGCTGAACGTATGGCATTAACCCCTAAATTATCTGGTGTGGATCTGGCCTAGCACAAAGCCTGAACTCTGCCATTGTGGCTTGTGGGCAAACCGGAATTAAAAGCAAATCAGTACAAAATGAAAGTGCAGGTTGACTTGAAGGATTCTGTATCACCAATTAGAATTCAAGCAATTCAACTAAATATTCAAATGGATGGATGGAATTAACACCATAATAAAATATCATTTAAGCCTGTAAGGAAATACCAGCGTGATCCTCTCATATTCAGGAAGTGGTTGCAGAAAGTAATCGAGGATATTTACCAAAGATTGGATAAAGTGTGAATAAAATTGTGTTAAACTTGATTCTTAAAGGCAAACAGCAGACTAGAGACAAAGGAGCAACTAGCAACGGCTTTTAATTATGGATTAAACCTCTCTAACCAGGCGCCCTTCAGATCTGTTGGAGACTCATAATCTCAGCCTGGAGATCAGGTTTAGAAAAGCGGATGGAGGTGGAGGTGCAGAGCGAGATTAAAACAGAAGAGAAGCTAAAAGAAGAGAATGGGATGTAAATGCACACCACTTTGTTAGCCTTTTTGTATTTTTATAGCTATTGAATAATCTGGAATGAGCCAGACTGTTTTGGAAAATGCAAGGAGGGAGCCAACCCAGTGTTTATTTACAAACCCTATTGATTGGGGTCATCAAGGAGCCATGTTTCCCAAGATCAATGGTATTCACCTCTGCTGGCTTGGTAGGTTGGCATTGATAAATTAATAGGCTGGCAGACATAGAGTCTACAGAGGAATTGTAAACATTAGGTCAGATATCGAGAATACAAATGGTTGCAATAATGTATCCCTTGTTACACCTACAATCAAATTTGTCTATAAGTCACAATAATGAAGGGGTCATGTACTTAGCCATTCCTATCAGATCCTCCAGTCCTCAGCAACTCATTTTCTCCTATACGACCTCTATGCTTTGACCATAGCTGACGTAATGTCTAGACTGGCAGTTATGAACGCCAATTCTCACCATCATTAAACTGTTGCTTATTTCTCAGAACGTGGTGCCTGCATTTGTTTTCTGGTCTTTCAGCAGTATGCTCCCTGAGTCCAAAGTTTGTGCTGAGCCAACAAAGTTGTACCAAGATGTGTCTGGTTCCACCTCATGCTGAACCTTGATTTTTGCTTAGCCAGGTTCTCTTTAAAACCGTGCATGAGATTTGCCCAACATGTTAAATCATAAATTGTGGATACCAGGTTCTCAGGGTGCAGTAAATTATAGTTCATTGCCTACAGATCCAAATTGCTGAATTTTTTGATGTAACAAGAGAATAGGTTAAAACTAAACAACCCTGGAACCCAGATAACGTACCCTGTGTAAAATATGGAGAAGGAAGAGAAGTTTATCAAGAGAGAAGCCAGAGCATTCACAATTGGAACTTATCAGATGAAGCAAAGCAGTTTTTTTTCCCCAAAGGGAAGAACAGGCTCAGGTCTGGTTTATTACAGGCAGAGGTGGGTCAATTGGATAGCCACATGCTTTTTCCAGGTAATCTGCTCTTTTGGAAGGCGGGGGTGGGGGGCGCTTATTTTTTAAGTATTCTCCTGACTAGGAAAACCTTACTGGGGTGGTCTTGTTGGGCAAGAATACTCAAATATTTAACGGATTTCTCTATCTTAGGAAAGAAATATGCTCTAGGGCTCCAGTCTTCAGTGTGTGAGTTGACCTTCTTTTCTTTAACCTTGGAGAAGAGAAAGGTTGTGCCTGGGCACTTGTCCCCACCAGTGATCAACTCTGGTGTTTGCATTCCAGTGTTTAATATTGAGAATATTTTCCATTCAGGAGTTCATGAGCCAACTTGACTGGCCGACAAGAACAATCTTTTTGTGACTCACTGACCCTGGTGGCATAAGAGGTCCTAGAAACATTACGGGCTGCCACACGTGAGGAAGGCCTGGCCATCTGCATCCCTCCCATTGTTGGACAACAAGCAACAATTTAACTTAAAAGACTTAAACAAGATAAAGTACATAGTGCAAATATTAACCGGTATTTTCAAAGGATCTTAATATTTCTACATGAACTGGAGTCTCAGTAGAATAGCTGATAACCGTACCATTCAAAGCACCCTTTAATCAAGCGTCAAGTACTTAAACAAAAACCTCAAGCATGTGCTGAGCGATAGACCGTGTGAAGGTGATGTTTGTTTACAGCAAGAACATTTAGTGGAAATATAAATAACGAGGGTTAGCTGGAGTCTTGGCGTGCTCAGTGTTCCATTATTAGGTTGGTCCCTTATCAACAATGGCCCTGGCTGCCCCCAAGCAGACTTCCCTCCTGCAGAGGGTCAAGTTTTGTTAAATTATTGAAACAGTCTTGAATGACTGTTGGGCCTCTATAGGCAGCAGTGGGAGATGAAGCCAAGAGAGCCAAACGGGCCTTTGGTCAGGGTTGAAGAGTAAAGCCCAAGTCTGCACTTAAGCCTAAGAAGCATATCAGGCTCAAGAAGGACGCAACTGCCTAAGAAGCCCTTGCCTGCCCCTTAGACAAGCATCCTCACCACATGTCTTCTGACCCAGGTGTCTACAGGCCACTTCACGGTTAACTGAGATGGTCTGCATTTTCCATGTGTGCAGTTATGGTGCTCATGTACGTCAAATCAGGGACAACCTGCAAAAAGGATCAGTGAGACTGTCTGATTCCTAACTGGGCATGTTTGCCTAGCAGATGCTCCTCAGAGACGCCGCTGGCTGGGATTTGTAGGATCTGACGGGTCTGGAGGGCAGCAGCTGCGGAGGGTGTTGTAGGCAGTGGAAACTGAGCATGCCAACCCAACGTTTCTGACTTCATCTGCTTCGGATGAACCTGTGAACTCGGCGTTGTAACATCTCCCTGCCAAACTCAGTTAAGTAGTCAGCAGGTCCCAGAGGCCGGAGTAATTAAATTTCTGCAAGGGATACGTGCGGGATTAGCATAAGCCAGTGCAGCCATTTTGACTATTCACATGAACGCAGTGTTCCGCCTGCCAGGCTCTCGGCTACAGCAGCCAGCAGTGCCTGGCATAATTATATTAAGTGGAAACACAAAGAATCAAGCTAGATTAGGCATCACTTGAATAGTTCACATGCAGATCTCTTGGGCAACCTAGGAGGAGGTTTTTTTTTCCACTCGGATCTTATCGGCCAAGCTTTCCATTTATTTAATATATCTGTGTTATGAGTTCATTATTGAGAAATGCAAATGTCCACTTCTGGAAAGAGCGTCTTTGTTTTCCTCCCCCGCCTTCCTGAAATTTAATGAGGATCAGAGGGTTGAAAGAGTCACAGGGACTTTCCCGGGAAATGTTGGCCAATGGGAACGATGGTTTCCAGGAAGCTCTTCTGACGGAAAGGGTCGATGGCAAGAAAAAGGAGGCCAGACCAATGTTGCCTGGAAAAAGAAGTGTCCTTTTTTGAATGTCTAAAAGGATGCCCCTCCTCCCCTTTGGGTCTTCCCTTTGCCAGGAAGAACATGCAGAGAGCAACAGATGACGAAGAACAAGATGCTGCCACCCTCAAAAGCAGCATTTCTGACTTCTCCTGTCTTGCTCAATGCTCAATGCAAGCATGGATGTCAAAGTTGATGGGCTGTTCCTCAACCCACCATGAGGGACCTCTTGCCATGGTATCTGAGCTGGCACATGAGAGGTTCTATGCCCGCCTTCTGGGCATAGGCCCGGAGCTCTTTCCAGATTTGCTAGGGGAGAATCATTTTCAGTGTGCCAGAAAGGGAACACCTATGGAACTCCGCCTTGGGAGCAGCCCTATTTAATTCCATTACAACTAAATCCAATTCTTCAGAGTGTGGCCCCTGCTACATCAACCGCTGGGCCCATTCCAGACACGAGTCTCATGGAAGTTTCTCAAATCAGATGTACTAAGTGCTCTGAACGGCTGGAGCCCAGCTTTCTTCACTCTTTTGTAAATGACCCTTGGATGAGCAGGAGAGAGAGAGAGAGCTGCCCATTTTCCAGGGAACGGAAGGATATGCCAATGTGTTGTGGGGTTTTGCAAACCACTGTCTTCTGCCAAGGGACTGAGAAGGGTGACATCCCAAGCAAATCTTGGTTCCAAAAGAAATTGCCAGCCCTGGAAGACTTCCTTGTCCCAGTTCCTATCAAACTGGGGCGGGGGGAGAGAAGATGGGAAAGGACATTCCCTTTCATCATTTGGGGATACTTTCCCCCTTTTGCAGCTGTCATTCTGGAGCGGGGGTAGTTCTTAATGCAATGCAGAAGGAATAGATGGCTATTACCTGGCATTTTCCTGAATCATATTTTCAGGATAGGCTGGAAGAGGCCCTGATTAAAGTTAACCATTATCCAGTTTGTCTCGCTCGTGCAGCTGGGCCTGCCCAATGTCTGCAGCCTCTTGATTTGACTTGCCAAAATCCTACTCCATCACTCATTTCCCAGAGAGAGTCTTATTCACATCCTTCAGCTGCATGTCCTTTCATTCGGAGGAGCAACGGACAAGCTACAGGAAACGGCATTACACCTTCACAGCCAAGGAGGGAGCTGGAACATTTTGTCCACCGTAGATCGGGCATGCAGAACTGCTGGGCAGCCAAGGGACAGCATCTGTATCATCTATTTTTTGTGTATTCATGCAAAACCATCCATGTTCTTTCTGGAAAAATGGATTTAAAGGCTACTAAAAGCAGCACACATAAAGTTGATCTAAACTTTAGCTTTTCTACAGCACACTAAGCAAAAATCCAGCATTTAGAGCATGCATGGACCTGCTGGGTGGTACTTTGCACTTTCAGACTCTCTTGACTGTTGCTCTGAGGTGTGAGTGTCCCTGAGGGGCTCGGGGCCAAGTCAGTGTGCAGTGGGGGAGGTGTTCTTTGAGGGGAGGGCAACTCCTCTGACTCAGGGTCACAACCAAGTTATCTCCTAGTTGGCAAGAATACAGCCATGGTTGCTTTCTCTCAGGAGTGATTGGTTGACAGACTGATTGTCCTCCCCTAACTGGCCTTGTGCCCTGAGTTGCTGGTCCTCCATATTTGGTCCAGCCCTGGTTAGCTTTCTGAGTTCACTTCAATACTAAAAAAGCCATTACTTTCTCTCCCTTATCCCCAACTGAGTGGAGATGGCAGGCAGGGCAGCCCACCCCCCTGGCTGGGGAATGCGGGTGAGATTGACTGAAGGGGGGAAGGGGGAGGCTGACTTGTGCACCTGCTGTGTGCACACGCAATCGGCAAACATATTCCTGCCCTTTCTCCAGAGGGATCACAGACAGGAATAGGAAAAAGTCCAGTGGCAAATATGTCCTTTCCTTATGCTGACCGTTTGCTCTGCTCAGACTTCCTGCTGGTGCAGAAGTGGATCGTTCGTGGATTCCCCTGATACTGCTGCCACCCCATCCTCTTTCTGCTTGTCTCCAATAGATGCTAGCCTCATCTGAAACTGGTCTGCATCTTCTGATGCAACTAGAAGAACGAGTTCTGCAGGAGCAAAAGTAGGCAAACCTCAGGACCCCTTGGAAGCCAATTCGCACTGGAAAACCATCTTCTCCAACCTTCAGTATAGTACAACATCTCAGATAAGAGTCCCTTGAGGGAAACTGACTTTTAAGGCTGTCTTTAAAGCACCAGTAAGGATGGAGCAGCTGGCCATCTTACTTTCCCTGGAGAAAGCCATCAGAGAAAGGGCTTTGCTGTTTCTGAGCATCAATCAGAAGCTCTTTTACATTTAAGACTTGGGCAAGCCTGTTTGGTAGCTGCTGCCGTGCCTCGAGACCCATTAAGGAAAAACTGGATGAATATCAATAAAAGTTGAGGAGAGATTTATGCCAGCCACCTGCTACGAGCTTTCCTGTTATCAGCGAAAGGGCCAAATCTTCACCAGTTACAGAAGGTCACTGAAAGTTAAGAAAGTCTGCAACCCAATGTAAACTGGTTCGAAAATAATTTGGTAGCTGAAATTCCTGGAATCCATCCACTTCCTCTCAATTAATGCTCCTAGTGGGAATTGTGTGAGAATTTTCCTTGGAAAGAATCACTTCCTTTTGAAGCAGCGGCCAAAAAAATCTGACATTAGAAAGGAGGCAGAGAAGCTTTATGAAAAGGCAGCAGCTTTAGGAAGAAGGGGCTGAAGTCTGAAATGGGCCTGGATCTTAGAGGTGATGAAGTAGAGGAGTCCTCGCCTCCTTGGGCCTGATCCTCTCGGACCACCTTTTCCTACTGGGGTCAGTGCTTGTGAGTTGGATTATAAAGTTGGGATCCTGGAAATGGAGGTCCCTGGACAAGGTCTGAAAGGAAGCTAGTCTGGAAAGGCTGTTCCTGGGAGGCTCCTGGGCCCAGCGGGACTCCCATCCCCTTGATCTTTCTCACGGAGAAAGGAGATGCTCCTCATGTGCGTGCATTGGGGACCACCTCCGCCCTGTGTGAGGCTGGGGCTTTGCATGTCCTGCCCCCTCTTCTTCTTCCCAGGCAGGATTTATCTTGGCTCCCTCCCTCCCTCTCTCTCTCTCTCTCTCTCTCTCTCTCTCTCTCTCTCTCACACACACACACACACACACACACACAAAAACTACACACACACACTATACACACATTCACTTTTCCTCTGCTAGGTTGTCATTAGTAGCCTGGCAACCGCCTGCCTGGCTTTCTTACACTGGAGTCTTTGTTTGTCAAGCTGCCCTTTTCCAGATTTTTTTCTAGGAAAGGTTGCAAGAACCCAGATAAATAAAGATCGGGGGAGGGGGGAGGAGTGTGTAAATCGGCCACCCAGCGCATCCTCAGGAATTGAAAGGACCTGAGCACCGTTTCCTTCGAGATGGTTCATGGTTGGCAGTTCAGAGGTGTGGAGTCGAACAGCTGTATTGGACCAAAGCCTTTTCCATCCCACAGCAGCTGGGACCCCCTGAGCAGGACTTGGCCCCTTCCCCATGACCAGTTCCTGATTGACATCTTGGGGCTGGCCCATGCCATTCATCCCCTCTGGAACCCGCCAGACCCTCGCCTTTCCAACCTCAACTTTGGGTCCGCTCATCTGCACACCTGTGTGCTGTTTATCAGTTGAACGGCCAAGTTATTCTGTCCATTCTACCTTTTCTGATCCCCACGTAGCTCCCCCTACAATGGACCCCTCAGAGCTACGAAGAGCTGCCTCAATGAAATCAACACCACAGGGCTGATGTTCTCAGAAAGCCCCAGGACCACTTGCATGGTGCTGAAAACAACCTGGTCCAAGGAAGGAGACCGCCAGGGACCTGGGAAGGAGCTCCCTTCTCACACCAGTCGACGTGAGGCAAAGGAGCTGGAGCTGGGAATTTCAACTGATCGTCATCTATTGATCTCAGCACTTTCACAGCTAATGTTTTCAGTGTGCTGGGGAGATCTGTTGCCGCCCTTAAAGCAGCTGCTTTGGGCTCAAGTCAAGCCGTTGAGTGCCTGTTACTTTCTCCAAGAAGTGGGGGGAAGGGAGACTCCCCACCACGTGAACTCAGGAACACCATCTCTTTGCCCATCTTTACCCAGCCCAGGGTACCTTTTCTGGGAGTCAAACAGGCAGCAGGAGCTTGGATTGGCTGCAGCTTTTGTGCTTGTCTGGTGCCCGGGGTGACCCTCTTGGGGAGGCTCCAGAAGGCCTCAGGCTTTGTTTTGGGGGGTGCTCTGGTGCTTTCCAGAAGAAAGTGCCAGAACAACAATCCCGTGCCTGCGAGGTATGCCAACACCACCCGGGTGTCCAAGGAGCTTCCCTGGGATCAGCGGCTGCCTTGTAGGGGGAAGAGTGATGTGTGGAAAGGAACCATCTTGTCTCTTGAGCTGCTCTGGCTGCTTGGAAAACCCACACTGACCTTTTCTTAAAGCTTTGGCCAAGTGTCTCAGGAAGTCCGGCTTTCTTTGCTGAGAAGGGCGGAAGCACAGCTGGGTCCCCCAGGGAGGAATGAGAATATCCAGAAGACAGATTTATGCCCCCGCCTCCACCTCAGGAAGACGGTAGTCTCTTGGCTGATGGATTACTTCCACCGCTCAGTTTCACTTGCTACTTGAGGCCACAAATGAGGGAAACTGCTTTCCCAACCACCCCAGGTTCTTCCCTTCTGCTCCATCAATACACCTGGTCTCCCTTTTTTTCTAGCCTCTGGTGCCTGTGGAATTGGCCCTTTAATTATAAATACCTCCTCATTATTCCTCCTGATTTTTAGCTCTCCTGCTGTGGTGATGAAGAGGCTTGAAGGGGCAACAGTCGACCAAGAGCTTACTTCACCACCTTGCACAGATATACCACTTTAGTGCTACGTAAACATTTTTGAGTTCTCATTTTGGGGAGAGTTTGGATTAGCTTCAGTCCTGGATGTGCAACTCTGGAATCAGCCAAACTGACCTTGTTAGAGAGGCTGATTCAAGTTGAAATCCAAAAGCATTCTTCTCTATGATTTAAGAGCCAGAGACAGTTGTGCATATTTAAATAAAATTCCACTTTATTTAAAAAATAATTACACACAGAGAATAAATAAATAAATAAATAAATAAATAGATCTCTGGGGGTGGCCGTGAGTTTCTCAGGCGGCTAAAATCTGCATCAAAGGCACTTCGCTCTCCCCCAAAACCAGGTCCCTTTTCATGTTCCCCCCTTTGTTCAAGGCCTTCATCCGGACGGAGAGCCGGGGCAGGTGGTCCTCGGACACACCGAGGAAGAAGAAGTCTTCGTTGAAGATGGGGTTGCGGCTCCGCTTGATGACGGTGCTGCGCTGCTTCTGGATCTTGCCCGGCAGGAGCGAAAAGCTGATGCAGCAGTTGATGCTCTTGGGCTCCAGGGGAGCCGCCCGGTAGAGGCCCTCCACGCTGATCAGGCGGATGCGGAGGCGCTGGTTGGTGGGGCAGTGCTCGGAGGAGAGGCGCAGCAGCCCCCCCTTGTCCATTGCCACGGTGGCTTCCCTGCCCAGCCGCTCCGGGCCGCAGGGGTAGTCCAGGGGGAAGGCAGGCAGGGGGAGGAGGCCGGAGGCCGCCAGGGGCAGTGGGCTTTCTGAAGAGTGCCGGGGAGACCCGGAGCTGCTGTCCGTGGAACTGCCCTCATCCATCGACAAGGAGCCAGCCCGCGTGGTGCCAGCCCGCCTCCGGGCCCTCCAGGATTGGCCCAGCAACCGCTCCTGGCTCCGGGCTCTGAGGAGGCAGCCGGGTCGGGTGAGGGACCTGCCCAGTTGGGGGGAGCCGAAGGGTGAGGACTCACTGGAGGAGGCGGTGTCGCTGTCCCAGGCCCCTTGCCTGCTGAAGAGGTGCCGGCGGCGGATGGCCACCGGGCTGGAAGCTGGCTCCCTGCCACCATAGCTGCTGGCCCGTGACCGGGGCAAGACCAGGGAGCTGCCCGAGACCTCGCTGTGGAAGATGGACTCTTTCCTCCGGGTGTGGGGGCTCTCCAGCAGCACGCAGAAGCCGTAGGAGGTCTGGGCCTTGGGCACGTGGGGCAGAGAGAGGGCGGCCTGCGACTGGGGGTCCGAGTTGGTGCCGCCCTGCTCCAGGTCCAGGACCTCCTCCACGCTTTCCACCTGGATCAGGTGGGGCGGGAAGGGGCCAAAGCCGGGGGAGGCCGCCTCCTGCAAGCCCGGCTCAGTCAGGCTGTGGCGGGGCTGGAAGGCAGGGCCGGGGCTCTTGGCCGGCGCCGGGCTGCTCAGCCGCGGAGGGATGCAGAACTCCGGGATGCGGTCTGGGGTTAAGATGTTCGGGAAGGCGGTGGCAGCCGCCGCCTGGCCCTTCTCGGAGGGCAGCGCGAGGAACAAGGGGCCCAGCAGGCCGGCTTCTCCGGGGGACGCCCGCATCTTGTCCAGGAACCACATCAGGGGGGCAGAAACGCTGCCTGCCTGCGGGGAGGAGGAGGCGGAGGTTAAGACCTGAGGGCCGGAGAGCTCTCGCCTAGAAAGCCCGTCTGCTGCGGGGAAGACTTCGGAGCTGGCTGGGATTGCACGGATCCACTCGACTCCCGTCTGGCAACCCCACCGCCTCGGGGTCCCCCCCCCCCGAGCCCCGAAGCCTCGCCCTGGGACTGCGACTCGCGGAATCCGCTGCCAGGCTAGGGAGGACGCGGCAGGCACCCAGGCGAGGTGCGGAACCAGCGTGCTCTTGTCAGGCTTCCGATGGGAGAAGAGCCCCCCCCCCAATACACACTCTATAGGGCCCAGCAGGGGAGACCAGAGGCGCCTACCTGGCGCAGCTCCCCACGGTCGCTCGCTCGCTCGCTCGCCGAGACGCCGCCGCTTCCCACGCACCGGAGCGGCTTCCTCGGGGCTGCAGGCGGCTCCGCTGTGGCCGCCCTCGCCACGGGCTCGCCCTTTTATGGCCCGGCCCGCCGCTGGGAGTCCAATCACAGGGCTGGGACGGAACGGGGGCGTCTTCCACTGGCTCGGGAGCGCGCAATCTGCAGGGCGGCGCAAGGAAGGGCGGCCGCTGGAGCGCGCCCCAGGCTGCAAGCCCGCTTCTCTGGGCGGCTGAGAGGGCGGGTTGGGGGGTGTCGGAGGATGAAGTCGGGGCGCTCTGCATAATCGGCGCTCCCGGATCCTGCCGAGATGCGAGAAATCCCATTTTGGGGAAGCCCCCCAAGTCCAGCTTGGCTGATTCCCCCCTTCGCCCGGTCTCGCCTTGCGCGGCAAACGGCTGGAGGAAATCCGTCGTTGCCAAGAAAGTTTAGCCTGAAGAACAGAAAAGGGCACCGAAAGACGTAAGTGTTCAGAGTCACCCCAAAGGGCAGCAGTGGACCTAAATGGCAAGGAAAGGGGTTCGGGAGGTTGAGGACGGGTGGGGATTTTGCCAGAGGTTGGACTAAATGACCTCCCAGGTTCCTCTGACCCCCTCTGTTCTGTCCCCTGGGGCTCAGAGTCTGAGCCTTTCTTTGGGTGTTTTCCTCTCAGCCAGAAAGATCAAAAGCAGAGATGCCAACAACGCACAGACCTCTCTACCTACCGCCCTGAAGGCAGCTGTCTTCCATCTTCTCTCCTGCCAATCCCTGCAGCTTCTTCCTGTTTTTTCCCCACCCAGTCACCCCAAAAAACATCCTGTTTTTCCAGCCCTTCCCAGGTTTGGGGCCCTTCTCCCTTCCAAGGCTGCCCCTGACTGACTGGGTTGCCTGGCTCTAGAAATGGCACCAATAGATCACTCGGCTCTTTAAAAAGAGCCGGCCTCTGTTCAATCTGTAGGGTGGGCTACAACACCCTTCTTTCTTATGGGAAGTTGCACCTTTTTTTGTCAGCAGCCCCATTTCCTGGGCAAGGTGCCCACTGCCTGTGACAGCCACAAGATCCTCTTTGCACTTCCCAGAAGCCGGAGAGCCCTCTGGGGTGTCTGGCAGCAGATCCAGATTGGGCCCGGGAAGAAGACCCAAGCCAGACTCCTCCCCTCTCTTTCAGGTCTGTCAGATTGGCTGGTTTTATTTCCATCTCCTGAGCGCCTTCGGAAGACGGCTGAGAAGTTTGGAAGGAGTGGCATCTTAGCAACAGAGGAGACTTCTTGAAAAAGCCTAAAAAGCAGAGAATTGTGTCCTTTTCTTTTCTCCTTTGTGGAAAAGACAGCAGTCAAGGATGTGGCAGATCTTTGCTTGGATTAACAGCTCCACCAGCTGGCAGCTGTAGGAAAAGGCCGTTTAATACAGCCAAAGTCTGTGCAAACACCTTCAGGTGAGACTTGGAGAAGCCACAAACGCATCTTGGCATAACATATTGTACAAACAAAGAAAATTAAACTAATTGAGTGCATTTAGAGCATCTTCTCAGGCAAGCACAACCACAACATCATGAACTACCTGGCATTTGTAAGAGTCCTTCTAAGAACAAAACTCCTGCACATTGTCACAAATATAGAACTCCACTTAACAGAAATTCCAGGTGCAGTTTTGCTCCCTAGTTGAGGAACAGGCAGGTGGAGGACCTCGTGAAGCCACGTGGCCCATTAGGCTGGGTGCCCAAACCATCGGAGGCCATTGGAGCTCAGTTTTTGCCCTGCATAAAGGAGGCAGATGCTCTAAGCTGGCAGCAGCACTAACCTCCTCCAGGGATCACAAGGGATCCACCCATCTTAAAGCAGCCAAGGTAGAGGAGCACTGCTCTAGAGGGCAGCTTGGAAGACAACTGGAAATGTCCTGATCTCCCCATTTGGGTTGCAGAAGCAGAGGAACAGATTGGCAGCATTTGTTCAGTTTTTCTCCTCTTGGTCTCTTCTCAGCCGAGCTTATTTTCAGTCTCGGGAGCCTGGTGATTTGGGAGTCTGAGGATACCTGCTTGGGAATTTGGGGAGGGAAACTGGAAAAAAAAACTGGTGGATGTTTCCAGGAAGCCCATTTCCTGCTTGAGAGGCCAGGGACGGATCTACGATCCTTGACCCACAGGAATCCCATCCAAACAGAGTTGGAAAGGCACCAAAGTGGAATCAGCAACCCCCGTCTTCATGCCTTACGTATTTTGTAATTGGGGTGGCCAGATTCCAGCTGCATTCATTCACAGCAGTGGACCGAAAATTGCAGGCATATCAAATTGATTCATCCTCCCTTTCAGTTATAGATATGGGTGAATTTCCACTCTGGAGTCCCGTCCAAGGAGCGTCATGGTTTTAATGACTTCAAGAGCCATCGGGAGCAGGACCTCTCTTAACCTCGGGGCAGGGCTGGTCGTGGCACGGTGTTCCTTGGCAGAACTGGTGGGAGCACAAAAGGAGGAACCATCTCCGTGTGATATAAAGAGGATGAGGGAGGATGAGAAGAGCTTTGGGGTGTTGGAGAAGACTCCTGGGAGTGCTATGGACAGCCAAGCAGACAAATAAACTGATCATTGAACAAATCAACCCAGAATTTTCTCTCAAGGCACAGAGGACCAGACTCAAATTATCTCGACACATTGTTTGAAAGATGGAAGGACAGAGAAGAAGAGGCTGACCAGCAACGAGGTGGACAGACTTGATTACAGTCATGAAGGTGCCCTGTTGGGAGACCTGAAGAATATGTTGGGAACAGACCCTCCTGGAAAATATCTATGTGGTCACTAGAGTCACCATCACCTGATCACATGGAGTCAATCAGTGTAGAGTTCTGGCTTCTTTGAGAAGTCTATAATGCTGGGAAAATGGAAGGAAAGTGGAAGAGGATGACCAGCAGCGAGTGGCGGGACTCAATCCCAGGCATGACCAGTGAGGAAGCCACCAAGTTGGCTCCTCCTGAACCTTGTTGTCCTTTGCATTATTGCTGGAAGGGGCATTCTTTCCTTCCTTTGGTCCTGTGGCTGGTATATACTAAGAGGCAAAAATAAGCCCCATAAAATTCAAAGCCAAGGGGCTGAAGTTGGAGTTGACAGTTATGAGTTGCACACCGGATGGCAATTCTAACCAAAGTGTCAGAAGAAGCTGTTTGTGATACTTTCAGATTTTCAAATTTGCAAGCATATACAGATGCCTGCTAAAAACCTTCTGCATGGAATATAGTATAGAACTATCAGAAAAGAAAGGGAGGACATCAGGAAGGAGCTTGTGGTGAGTGAGGAAAAAACATAAAACGCATCAGCTTGCACCGCTGAGCTATCAGGAGTATTTCCCCATCGCCTTGGAGCAGTGGTTCTCAACCTTTTTAATGCCGCGACCCCAACCGGTCGTAAGTCGAGGACTAAACCGGTCGTAAGTCAAGGACTAAACCGNGGCAGAGACGGAGCAGGCCGACCACCAGCTGGCCCAGCCCAAGGGAGGTAAGGCACCCGCCGGAAAAGGGGGAAAAAATGGCGGACAAAAAAAATGGCGGACAAAAAAAATGGCGGACAGCCTTGCTTGGCGACCCCCATGAAATGGTCGATCGACCCCAAATGGGGTCCCGACCCACAGGTTGAGAACCACTGCCTTGGAAGAACAGGAGCTGAATGGGGGGGTCTTCCGAAGAAACACCCGAGGCTCCATACCTGAGGTTCAGCCCTTCTCCAGACAAACTAAAAACCTTTTTGCCCTCTCTGTAAATAAAGTTGGTATTCCAATAAGAAAGGTCTCAAGAATACATCCTTTCTGGGCTTTAGAAAGGGAATTTAATTTGTTTTCCCTGAATAATAAATAAAGTATATCAGCCTGTGAACACGGAATCTTTTCTCCTCCTGCACATAACTATGGGATCAACTGGAAAGTGCAAGGTTTGTGCAAAGAGTGTGCAACGCTGGGGCCTCCTTGGCCATCTTGGAAGCAGATGTTCCAAGTTTATTAAAGTTAGCAATACAACAAGACTAATCATAATGGATTTTGCTGGGGAAAACCAATTAGTTTTTGGCAGCACTCCCAGACAGGAAATGCACTTTGGGGACTGAGAGACTCTCCTTCACGGCTCCTCTGCAGGATCTGAGCATCCAGCACGTGTGTTTGTGTGTGCGTGTGTGTGTCCAGTGTGTGTGTCCAGCCCAGGGCAGCCGTGGCCATTGTCTTGCCAAAACTTCAAAGGCACACAGTGGTGTGAATCTCAAGCAGAATCTGCAGAGAATTCGAATAAAACTGCAGGACAAAGGAGACCATACAGATGTTGGCAGCTGCGTCCCAAAGGAACACCACAAACAGGGTATCCTCAGGTTGGCATTTATCGGCAGTGTTTCCTCTGGAATCAGTTCAAAGGCCATGGGAGCAGGGGTGGGCAACCACGGCCCCTTTGCCACCTCTGGATTTCAACTCCATGCTGGCTCAGGAAGTCCGAGAGTTGAAGTCTGGCCGTAGTTGCCCAGTCCTGCGTGAGAAGAAAGATGGCAGATCCTCATGGCTGGCTGGGGAATTCTGGGAGTTGAAATCCACAGGTCTTCAAGTTGCCACTGTTGGACATCCCTAGTCCTGATTACTTGGATCCGAATGACTATTTTGGATCCTGTGCAACACCGGGAAAGTTTGCTTGGATTTTCTGCAATTGATCTAGTCAAGTGTCATTGGTTACCCAATTACATTTGATATAAGTTTTCCAGCAGCAAGAACTGCAGCTGGGCCCTTTCTGACTGAACATATGTGCCAGGGAGGTTTATGAGCAGATGAGCAAATGCCTTTTAAGGGTCTAAATTTAATTTAATTTAATTTAATAATTTAATTTATATTTAATTTATAAATGCTTTGTGAGTAAAAATTCTGCCTCCTCCAGGCAGCTTCGCTCTCCTTCCATTGCTCTGCTCTCTGATTTTCAAAGGTTTCAAGGCATCTCACCAAGCGTTGCCTTAAAACAGATACAAATAACAAAAGTATTTTCTGACCACTGGATGACCCTCAAAAGCCCAACTGGGAGTTGAAGTACACACGTCCGAATCTTGCCCTGCCTGAAAACCAGTGCTTAAGCCAGGGGTCTTCAAACTTGGCCCTTTTACGACTTGTGGACTTCAACTCCCAGAATTCCTCAGCTAGCGTGCCTGGCTGAGGAATTCTGGGAGTTGAAGTCCACAAGACGTAAAAGGGCCAGGTTTGAAGACCCCTGGCTTAAGCCAACAGGCTGTAACACCCTGAGGAAAGCTGCTGGTCCTGATGAGAGAAGGTACTTCAGCCGTTGTTCCACCCCCAGGTGTCTCTACTCCAGGTGTCCAGCTGCTCCATCCTTCCAGACAACTCCTTCAGGCGGGCTGAGCAGAGAAAGGGAAACCTGGTTGGGGGGGGGCTAGTGGAAGGAAGGATGGATGGAAGGACAGATGGGGGTCACTTCTTCCCGGAGCAGAGCCCCGGCTCCTGTTCCTTTACCTGCCAGCAGGGGGCAGCCTTGTCTTATTTTTCAACCCTCTCTATGGAAAAGAACATTCTGGTGAAGGGAATCGCTGCTTTCTCACCCAGCACCCGGGACACAGCAGAACTTCTGTGGGTCCCGATCTAGGAATACCCTCAGTTTAATATATTACCTGCCTTTTCCAAACACTGCCTTACTCCAGGACGATGTAGACTTTCGCCTTCTGGCTTTTTGCACCTATTAAACCGGGAACTAAGTTTCATTCACACGTCCGCAGATACACGGGGCTGCGCTCCCACGCCTGCATCGGGCTGCAAGGTAGCTCTCGGGCTTGCGTCGTGCCTGGGAATGAGCCGCGTCGATCAGGGTCTCCTGGTCTCCACTAACCATGGCTAATTATGCTTGCGGCCCCTGCCCCATCCGCAGGCCTGAGCTCAGCCCACCCCGAGGAGAGCGGACTAGCGCCTTGACACTCGGGAAGGCAACGCCTCCCCCCCCCGGCCCTCAAATTGCTTCCAGCTGAGCTTGCCGCGCACCGCCCGTTCTGCGCGCGGACTCGCTGGGGCCGCCCCTCCCCTCCCCGCTGCAGCCCCCGCCTCGCAGCCGTACGCGGGGAAGGGTTCCCTGGGAGCCGCCGCCGCCGCCG